>NC_028639.1:10964814-11002430 GCF_001406875.1 Solanum pennellii
TATATATATATATATATATATATATATATTTCTTTTTTCTTTTTTCATATTAATCATTAGCTTTATTGATGAATTTATCAGCTACATTCTTCATTTTCTAAAACATATTTGTATTTTAAAATTTTCATCTTATATATGCAAATGAGCAAAATTCGTATTACAAGCTAATGTTTTGCTATTATATGCAATTAAAATAGGTAGTGTTTTATTGTAATTTGTGCTATACTCTCTTTAGGCGTTTAAAACTATTGAAAATGATAATTTTTTTTCTTTTTTTCCTAACTTATAACCAAAATTAATAAAAAAGAAAAAAGTTGTTATAGACATATTTGTATTATAGTGAATGTTTAATTATGTGGAGTCCTTTTAGGATATGGTTAGAAATCCTACTTGGGGACCAAGTCAGATTTTCCCTATAAATAAAGGATATTTCTTCATTGTAAATAAGATCTGTGAATCCTGAATATACATCAAGATGAATAAAAAGTCTTCTCTCTTCTCTCTACTTTGTTCTTCTTCTTTATTTATATAGTTCCATAACACGTTATCAGCACGATTGTTCTATTCTTAAAGAATGATGAAGAAGACGGGAAAAGTGCAAAAGAGATCTTGCATAAGTTATGCAATAAGGTTCTTATATCTTCAATGTATGATTTATCTTAATGTTATAATTATTTATGTGACAGATCTGGAGGTACCATCTAATGTAAGTATTTAAAGAGACTTGTCGACTTTCTATACGTTTAATTTTAATTGATTGGGAAGAGAATTCCTTAATTTATTTTAATAATTAAATAAGCACATTTAGTGAGAGATATGTTTTCAACCTTTATATGAGGTATGTGATCTATAAAGCCATGTCTATTAACTACTAATGTTGATTATAATAAATCAATAATCTCAATTAATGTGTAATTATAATGTACGATCATATTAATGATCATCAAAAGTAATAAAGTTACTATTATTTTGAAGGCTTGAGGTTGAGCCTCATTGTGGGTAAGACGGTGGATTTAAGTTCTATCGCACCAAAAGCATAAGATGATGGATTCATATCCAATTGCACCAAGAGGGTAAGACATCATGAGTCTTGATTCTTGTGATGAAAGATGTTGGGTTCAAGTTCCTCATTGATTTATGATATAAGACGTTGAGTTTGAGTCTCAATGCACCATATTGATTATATAATGATGACTAAGGAAAATATTGAGTTTTTGATAAAAATTAGTCATGAAATATATCTCGTTGAAGCAGATCCATTCCCCGAAGTGAATGTAGCAGTACATAAATGTCTAAAAGAAGACAATTGACTAAATGATGCACATGAATATGGAATGAGGTACTAAGTTATCAAAATTTGACGTACTTAGATAATTGTGTTCTATTCATGAAGAATGAGAGCTTTTGACAAATGGTAAAAATACAGATTCATTCTTTAAAGTGAATGATGTGTAAGCCATCATGCTAGGCGTGGAAAAGATCACAATCTTTGATTGTAGATGTGGTATCACCAAGATTGTCTCTTGACAGACATATGTTAAAGAAAAGTTTCATACTTCATCTTTTGACTCTTATTGGATAGTAATTAGTGCAATTGAGGCACATTCTAATACAAATTCCAATACTTTTTTACTTTTGCATGATTGTATGGGACATCATGAGTCTATAATGATGAGGTGAATTATAAATAATTTGAATAGACATCCACTAAAGAACTTAAATGTTCTTTTAAATGGTGAATTTACTTGTACTATTTGTTATCAAGGCAAGTTGAGAAGAAATAAATCCAAAATTACTCTCAGAGTAATAAAATTAAATTTACTCATATAATAGTAAATTAGAAATTTACTAAAGGAAAAGGCATATGCCATAGTAAACTTGGAGTTTACAAGTACTAATATTTTTATTCGTCGGCATGAATAATTGGTAATCCCAAAGTTGTGTATACACGGTGATAGACATACATTAGAGAATTTGAAGATTCTTCAAGAATTCTATATGTTGCTTGTTCTTGTGATAAATTGATTTGATCAACTAATGTTGGGACTAAATTCTTAAATTCTGAAAAGTATAAAAGGTGAATATGGTCCCGTTCACATATCATGTGATATGATAAAAAGATGCATCTATAAGATAATCACATGTGCATTTGTTGTCAACTTACGGTTTGACATTCGCAAAATTATTTGTGCATGAATATAATTGAGTTAAGAACACAACTTTCAGAATATGTAATCAAGACAATTTATCTTGTTATTCAAGATGATGTGACACTAAATGTCTCAGATAGTGAAATCATTGTTTATGAAATAAAGCTTCATATGTTGATATGAAATACGATATTGCATACAAAAGTAATTGTACGCATCAGACCAGTAAATTAAGTTAAAATTTTCTTTCAATTGATTTATGGTCGGGGATATGTGGTATATAATCAATGAACATACAATGATGCACAAGGATAGATTCTCCAAAGATTGAGATATATGTTAGTTTGTCTAACATAAAGGGGAGATTAGAAGCAACACAAGAGTTGTAAATACTCCTATTGAATGTCCCTTAAGGATAAAGTCTACGACATGCATGAAGCATGATAGACTAATCAATTCTAAATAAAATAATCCTTGAAAAAGTGGGAGGATCCAAGAATCAAAATGATCATAATAAGGAGACAATGTGCTCTTGGAGAGCCTACGACATTAATACTTTATGAGACCTCATGAGAGGGGTAGCTACCTAAAAATAATGAAGGGAATGAAATCTCAATAAGTTACGTCGTATTGTAAATTGATACAAAATGATATATCGTTGACGATATCTTTGATACAATAGCGCGCAATATTGTAAAAGATTATGAGGATATGAATTCTACATCTATTAAAGCATGCTGGTGAAGAAATAATTATCAAGTGAGAAGTGAAATGATGCATTTTGGTAAGCGTAAAGCTTATTTGACTTGCAATCTAGGCACTAGAAGATGTCATACATCTAATATTGAATGTTGTCACTTGACAAAACTAATATGAAAATATCCAATGGGTTTGAAATCTAGCATATACAAGGTTTTGGAAAAGTTGTTTATCATCCTCATAATGATTAAATAGATTCAAAATGCATAGAGCATATACAAGTATTATTATGCAAGTTGATGACTAGAATTGTTTAACTTTTGAAGAGTTTTCAAAAGGCAATAGATTATTTGCTTAAAGAAGTTAAAGAAACTTGCATAAATTTTTGATCCTGAAGGAAAGATTCATAAAAGTAGATAGAAGAAAGCATATTTCGTCAAGATTTTTCTACACTCATAAGCTCCCAAGAATGGTGATATCAACATGTAAGAAGTCTGTTCAAGTAATATTATAGTTGATTTATTAACCATGTCCCTACCAACTACCACTTTTAAGAAGATGGTGCACAAGTTTGGAAAACGAAGATTCTAGTCTCTGAATTGATGTTGTCATTAGGGGGAGTTAATACACGATGTACTCTTTTTTCCTCACAAGGTTTTGTCCCATTGGGTTTTCCTTGTAAGGTTTTTAATGAGGCATCTATAATGCGTATTATTAGATATGTGTACTTTTTTTCCTTTACTAGATTTTTTTCCATTGGGTTTTGTCTAGTGAGGTTTTAACGAGGCACATAATCTACCGACATTCAAGGGGAAGTGTTATAAACATATTTGTATTATAGTGAATATCTAATTATGTGGAGTCCTTTTAGGATATGGTTAGGAATACTACTTGGGGACCAAGTCAGATTTTTCCTATAAATTAAGCATATTTCTTCATTGTAAATAAGATCTGTGAATCCTGAATATACATCAAGATGAATAAGAAGTATTCTCTCTTCTCTCTACTTTGTTCTTCTTCTTTGTTTATATAGTTTCATAACAAAATAACTTTTTTTGAAAAGGTAGTCTTCTTCCCTAGCCCAATATGAGGCAACCTATACCATCTCATCCACCATTTTCATAATTTATTTTTACATAGGCGCAAACCCTACCTACCACTCCACCTCTCTCTTTCTCTCGCCATCTCCAATTCCTAATTCTTCTTCTTCTTCTTCTTCTTCTTCTTCTTCTTCTTCTTATGCTTTTTCCTTTATTTTTTTTCTGTATGTAGACCTAGATCTTAAACATTCTGACAAAGATCTATATATTTTGATGGAAATAAATTAATATTTTTGGGTAAAAGTTTGTTAATATCTTCTGTAATTGTGATAAATGATTACTAATGGGAAAAGATAAAGACAACAAATAGAAGGTTTTGATCTATCAAAACAAAAAAGAAAGAGTTTAACAACTCTCAAAATGAACTAGGTTAATCTAGAGCCTATCATGAGTTTATGAGTTAATAAGTGTTAAAAATGTTGAATAATAGCTTTAGAAGTCAATTTGAAAGTCAAACGTCGAAGAACGATTAAGATGTTAGGAAATTAGTCTTTCAATGTGCTAGTGTGTCCTTGTTTGTTAAGGTGTTGTTCGAGTCTAAAATCAGTGGGGATGACCCTAGCATCTAGATGGACATGTTTAGGGTCAAAATGCGCGACTCCCCAAGGACCAACCAAAGGGTCTTTGAGGAGGACCCAAGGTGTGGCAAATAGGCTGCCAAGGCAGAGACAAGGCAACATGTTTTTGAAGCTGCCTGCACATCGCACAACCTAACTTGAAGGGCAAAAATGTTTCCCTGCGACGCGGGCTCAACACGAACCATTCTGCCTCAAATTAAATTCCAGAACCAAGATTTGGAAGTGTCACCGCAATGCACAACCATGTCCCAGATTTGGTCGCGTCGTTTTAAAATCAAATTAGACTTGGTTAAAAGGTCCAACAAGTGTAGAGGTCTTTTGGGTACTTTGGGGGTTATTTAAAAATGGTTATTGAGTCACTTTAACCCCAAATTCACCAATCAAAACAAAATCCTCAACCCAAAACAAAAGCTCTCCATTCATTCTCTCCAAAACCTTCATTGTTGAAGCTTTGAAGCTCCAACAAAGAAAACCAAATTCTCCAAGTTTTTCAACCCAATTTTGTGGGATTTTTAACAATATGGTATGGTGATTTCATCCTTGATTCTTCTTCAATTCAAGGAACAATTCAAAGGTTTTTCAAAGATTTTTCAAAACCTTGCATTTCTATTTTGAATTCTAAGCATGAGTTCTTGCATGAAAAGCTTTAAATTGATATCTTATGGATATATCAATGTTAATTGAATGTTTTAAGATCAAATATTTCGTAAACCCATGTAGTCCTTAAATTCTTAATTTTGGATCTAAAGTGGGTGAATTGATCATGGCTTGATCTTATTGAATTCATGTGTAGATTGTATTGGGGTATTGAATCATGTATTAATCCATGTTAGAATTGTTCGTATCTTGACTTAAGTTAATGCATGTTGAATAGAAAGGTTCTTATCTAGTGTAGCTTTAGGAATTACTTAGGTAGGCTTGAAGAGAATGTATGGGCGATCTCATTAGGTGAGTCTTAATTAGGTAAGTCTTAGAGTAAATAATCTTACTTTGGGAAGTCTTGAGAATCACTTAGATGTGTGTGAAGGGGTTGTATAGGCGACCACTACATATCCTACTCAGGTGGGTCTTAGGATAACCTTTGGTAGGAGGTTTAAATGCTTATGTGTATTCTAAATGATTATGGTTGTATCTTATGAATTACTTGAATATGTATTTTATGTAAATATTGGCTTGAAGAGGGTTCTTATACTTGTTTTATGAGGTTTCTATCAAAAGAGCATGAAAAGTACGTTTTAAAATAAATGTCTGTTTTAGCATGATTTTCTGGCATGTTCACCATACTTAATGCATTTAATGTGCTAATTCCATATGTTTTTATATTTCGACAAGTGTAGGTGGCAAGTGAGGATTCTCCTAGAAGTTGAAGCTTGGGAAATAACATTCTCTCAAGATTGGTATGTCCTCGTATGTTCGAGGACATGACTTATGTTTAGTTCCTTTTTTTCTAAAAGACTTTGTAATAGACTATTAGTTCCTTTTCAAATTGATGTAAGGCTGTGACCCTATGATATTATATGTGTCTAAGATGGCTATGAAGAGACTTAGTTCTTTCGTATATTGTATAATGATTTTGACTATTGTTGTGAAAAGTTTTAGTTCCGCTCTACTTTTCATATATATGCGATGAAAGATGTCTAAGGGCTTGTATAAGACCTTTGAAAGGTCGAATACGCCGTGTAACTTTTAGGGTATACCCTTGGGTTGTTACAAAGTTGGCATCAGAGCATAAGGTTATAAAGTAGTCTTTAGGATTCAATGTCTCATAAAAGTCACGCCTAGTAAAGTCTTGTTCATCGGTGTGAGTCGCGACACATCTATGAGCGAGAGGCTATGGGACAATAGAAGTTTCACTTCCTTCATTACTCTTGTGTCGTGTCATAGAGTTGAGGTTGTAAATGTTTTATTTCCTAATATATTCTCTTGTATTTTTAGGATATGAGTACAAGAAGGACGCCAACTAGGAGAGTTGATGAGGAAGTGGTGGATTAGGGATTTCTTCTCAAAGGTGGACAAGCTCCCCAAGATGTTCAAGTTCCTTAAGGTGAACAAGTCACTATAGTTGATCAAGAGAATGAGATTGCGGTGGTTCCCCCGGACATGACTAATGGGGAGAATAGAGGAGCTCTTTTTACCCTAGACCGAGCCATAACTTCCCAAGAGAATCGAGATGTAGGGCCTAGGATGAATTCTCTTGAAAGTACCATGACCTCTAGGTTGAGATACTTTGTGAGGATGAATCCTCCTACCTATCTTGTCTCTAAGGCAGGAGAGGATCCCTAAGAGTTTTTAGATGGTGTGTATAATGTTTTGAGTGTTATAGGGGTGACTTCTAAGGAGAAAGCGGAGTTAACTTCATATCAATTGTGATAGGTTGCTCAAGTGTGTTTCACACAATGGAAGGACAATAGGCCGGTTGAATCGGGTCCCATAGAATGGGAAGAGTTTAAGGAAGTCTTCTTAGGAAAGTACTTTACTCGTGAGAAGAGAGAAGTTAAGGTTGAAGAGTTTATAAACCTTAGGCAAGGTAATATGAGTGTGGAGGAGTATTCATTGAAATTTACCCTATTGTCTAAGTGTGCTCCATCTTTGGTGTCTAACCCTAGAGATGAGATGAGTAGTTTTGTGACCGGTGTTGCGACCTTGTGAAAGAAGAATGTTGTACGACCATGCTCCATAATTACATGAACCTATCTAGACTTATGGTGTATGCATAATCCATTGAAGAGTCAAAGATTAGTAGGATTAGAAGAAATTTGAAGAGGGGTAGATCCGATGAGCAAAACCAACATAGGTTTAAGAAGAGGACTCCAAAGCAAGATAATCCTAGTGATCCAAAGGCCAATTATGAGCGGGGTAGTGGTTCTGAAGGTGTTAAGTCTACTTGTTCCACTTGTGGTAAAGTGTTTAGCCGGTATCGGTGGGTGCTATGGTTGTGGAAAGGATG
Organism: Solanum pennellii; assembly: GCF_001406875.1. Classification (NCBI taxonomy): domain Eukaryota; kingdom Viridiplantae; phylum Streptophyta; class Magnoliopsida; order Solanales; family Solanaceae; genus Solanum; species Solanum pennellii. Next base: position 10,972,289 of record NC_028639.1, read on the forward strand.
ATCATAAGGTGAGACATTATCCTACTATTTCTTCTAGAGGAAGAGAGGCCAAGCAATCTCCTTCTAATGGGCCAGATGTTGGTGAACTAAAGAAGAATCGTTTCTATAGCCTCCAAGCTAATGCAAATCCGGATGAAGGTACCGTTAAGTAATAGTTTTTCCTTTGTGTTATTATTGATAGAGTTAATGGGTTCCCTCTATGTGTGGGAGTATGGTGAATAGTTGGTTTGATGAATCTTGTCTCTTCTCTTATATTCTATTCAAGCTTGAGAGTTAGAATTTCTAGTAGCATGTTGCATGTGTTTAGGAGTCTAAGTGAAAATGAATTTTATTGATCTCCTTTCATTGTGCATATTTCCATGGATATATGTTTATATGGTAAAATGAGCTTAAATGATTTTGCCTTTCATATTGTTATGCCTTTATAGTGAATTGCTTAAATGTCACATGAGTGAACTTGTAAGGTTGCATAACGTGAAGTTCTTAAAAATGTTGCATAATTGTGTTAAATGAGAAATAGGCATAATGGGCTTAGAAATAATATGATGAGAATGATGATATATGGAGAAGGAAGTTCCTCCTATATGAAATGAGAAGATAGAGACTTATTGAATGATGAGTCGTAGATGTTGTTCCTACTTTCTTCTTGTGTTTTTGAGTCTCTTAATTATGTGAATCTGATTTTCCTCCTAGGCATGTGTATTTTGTATGATGTGGTATGGTTATGAGTTGCTAGTCATGAGTCTTTATCTCTTGGAAGTGTTGAAAGAGTTTTTGTGTCATTCGAGTATGAATGTTGTCTAAGTGGGGGAAAATGTAACAACCCTCAAAATGAACTAGGTTAATCTAGATCATATCACGAGTTTTTTGAGTTAATAAGTGTTACAAATGTTGAATAATAGCATTAGAAATCAGTTTGAAGAGTTTGGAAGTCAAACGTCGAAGAACGACCAAGACGTTCAGAAACTAGTCTTTCGATGTGCTAGTGTGTTCTTGTTTGTTAAGGTGTTGTTTGGAGTCTAAAATCAGACCCTAACATCTGGGACATGTTTAGGATCAAAATGCACGACTCCCTAAAGACCAACCAAAGGGTCTTTGAGGAGGACCCAAGGTGTGGCAAATAGGCTGCCAAGGCAGAGACAAGGCAACATATTTGAAGCTACCTGCACATCGCACAACCTACACTTTAAGGGCAAAAATGTTGCCCTGCGACGCGGGCTAAACACTAACCATTCTGCCTCAAATTAAATTTCAGAACCAAGATTCTGAAGTGTCCCCGCAATGCACAACCATGTCCCAGATTTGGTCGCATCGTTTTAAAATATTATTAGACTTGGTTAAAAGGTCCAACAAGTGTAGAGGTCTTTTGGGTAATTTGGGGGTTATTTAAAAATGGTTATTGAGTCACTTTAACCCCAAATTCACCAATCAAAACAAAATCCTCAACCCAAAACAAAAGCTCTTCATTCATTCTCTCCAAAACCTCCATTGTTGAAGCTTTAAAGCTCCAAGGAAGAAAACCAAATTCTCTATGTTTTTCAACCCAATTTTGTGGGATTTTTACCAATAAGGTATGGTGATTTCATCCTTGATTTTTCTTCCATTCAAGGAGCCAATTCCAAAGGTTTTTCAAAGATTTTTCAAAACCTTGCATTTCTATTTTGAATTCTAAGCATGAGTTCTTGCATGAAAAGCTTTAAATTGATATCTTATAGATATATGAATTTTAATTGAATGTTTCAAGATCAAATATTTCGTAAACCCATATAGTCCTTGAATTCCTAATTTTGGATCTGAAGTGGATGAATTGATCATTGCTTGATCTTATTGAATTCATGTGTAGATTGTATTGGGCTATTGAATTATGTACTGATCCATGTTAGAAATGTTAGTATCTTGCCTTATAATGTTGATATCAATATTGAGTATTGATGGATCATTGATATGGATGAATTTTTGGCCTACTCTTGTGTATATTGTTATTGTAAAGATCTCTTGTTATGTGAAATTATTGGAAAGACTAAGGAATGATGATGATGGCTATTGGAATGTGGTGAGTTGACCTAATTCCTTTGTTTATCATATAATTTATATTGAATTGTTATTGATTGGTATGGTCCACTTATTGTGGCGGTGATTAATTATTATAATCGTTATGAACTTGGCCTTGTGGGCATTATTATGTGAATTATGGTATGCTCATGATATGGTATATGTGAAGGTATAAATTGAAGGTGCTCATGTGATGTCTATATGATCTTATATGGGTGCTATATGATTGAATATGCTTCTTCTCTTGTTGTTATATGATGATGATGGACTAGGGAGATCCTTTATAAAATGATGTTGTATCTTGTATTGGTAGACTAGTTGTCCTTACTTGGTACTTGTATTGTATAGTATTGAGTGAGTGTATGAATGAAAGTCTAGGATCGGTAGACCTAGAGTAGCTGCCCTTTCCTTGAATGACTAAAAAAGGTATTCTAGAGTATGTCTTGAACCGGTAGACCTGAGCATGGTGCCACTTTTTTATGAGTCTAGAACCCTAAGTCAAAGTAAAGCCTTGAATATGAAAAGAAGGTCAAGAATGTAAAACCTTGATTAAGAAAAGAAGGTTAAGAATGTGGAACCTGAATAAGAAAAGAACTTTAATAAGAAGCCTTGAAGTGAAAGACCGTAATGGTGTCCTTCTTTAGTGGAATGATGGACTTAGGGGTAGGTTGGATGGAACGACATGAAACCATCTCTAAGGAAGTCATAAGAGCTATCCTAATAGTCCTTGGTTGGAAGCCCTAGTGTACCCACCTTAGGAGAAAAAGTATTATGAGTTGGTAGGGCACAGTGATGGTACCTTCTTTAATACACCTAGGGAATGATTTACTCTATTAGAACAAAGGCAAAGAACCGAGCGAATATTCTTGTGGTATTAGCTCTACTTTAGATGAGACTAGAGTACAAAGAAGCCCTTGATATTCCTTAAACATGTGCCAACATGGGAAGATTACTACTTTTACCTCTGGTAAGTGGAACACCTTCCATGGTGGGGGGTCTTATGACACCGGATCCATATCTAGCTAGTGTGGTCTATGTCGGTTAATGCCTATTCTCATCATATGGGATGTACACTCTAGTCATTGGATATGTTCTACAACGTGTAGGTAGTGGAATGGGACGCTTATGATACATTAAACGAGTAGGTTTTGAAGATGCTAGGCGAGTTACTGAGGTCCTCCAAGACCATTATGTGAAGTCCCATAAATGCTTAATTGTATCTTAAATGGCTTAATGAATAATGTTGACTTAAGTTAATGCATGTTGAATAGAAAGGTTCTTATCTAGGGTAGCTTTAGGGATTGCTTAGTTAGGCTTGAAGAGGGTGTATGGGCGGTCTCTTCATATGTTACTTAGGTGAATCTTAGAGTAACCTTAGGTGGAGTGCTTATATGATGAAAAGGGAATAATCTTACTTTGGGAAGTCTTGAGAATCACTTAGGTGTGTGTGAAGGGGTTGTATGGGTGGCCGCTTCATATCCTACTTAGGTGGGTCTTAGGATAATTTTTGGTAGGAGGTTTAAATACTTAAGTGTATTTTAAATGATTATGGTTGTATCTTATGAATTACTTGAATATGTCTTATATGTGAATATTGGCTTGAAGAGGGTTATTATACTTGTTTTTATGAGGTCTTCATCTAAAAAGCAAGAAAAGTATGTTTTAAAGTAAATGTCCATTTTAGCATGGTTTTCTTGCATGTTCACCATACTTAGTGCATTCGATGTGCTAATTCTATATGTTTCTCTATTTCTACAAGTGTAGGTGGCAAGTGAAGATTCTCTTAAAAGTTGAAGCTTGGGAAATAACAGTCTCTCAAGCTTGGTATATCCTCATATGTTCGAGGACATGACTTATATTTAGTTCCTTTTTTTCCTAAAAGACTTTGTAATAGACAATTAGTTCTCTTTCAAATTGATGTAAGGGTTGTGACCCTATTATATTATAATTTTCTAAGATGGCTATGAAGAGACTTAGTTCTTTCTTATATTCTATAAAGATTTTGATTATTATTGCGGAAAGTTTTAATTCTGCACTACTTTTTATATATATGCGATGAAAGATGTCTAAGGGTTTGTATAAGACCTCCGAGAGATCAAATACGCTTTGTAACTTATCTAGGGTATACCCCTGGGTCGATACAAAGAGTATTTAGCTTGGGTGGATGATAACATGTACTGTCGATACTGATGAAAGGTGTAAAATTTAGTGGAAGAAAGAAAAATGTGGGTCAATTCAATGAAGGAGAAGATAGAGGTCGATGAAGGTTTACTGGGCTGGTGGCAATGGAAGGGCAATTGGAAATGGAGCTGAAGAAGAAGACTCAGGTGGGTAGGGTAATTCGAAAGAATTTTTTTTACATTCTTAAAATTCATGTTGGATTATTGAAATAGAGTTTTTTTAGAGAAGTTAGATTCAATGCCATGTGTTATCGTTTTATTGGTCTGTTTGTTATGTACATGCATTTGAAATACACACATATTTATTTTCCAGCTAATTGTGATTATACGTAAAGTATGTATAAATTTATTAAGGTTTAAGTTTTTAATAAGTACAAGGCTAAATTTAGGTGTCTAAGTTAAATATGCGGACAACTTTAAGGATTGCGTGTGACTTAAGTCTAAAATTAAGATAAAAAAAAACTCAATTTCTTATTATGAGTAATATACCCATATAAAAATATTCAAAGTCAAACTAGCAAAAAATATAAAATGTTATAGAAAAAAATGTATGAAGAGAGAGGGGAGGGAGAGCGAAATATTTTGAAAATATAATGAAGTAATTAGATAACACACATATTATCCATAAATTTTAAATTGTAGAGATGTGAACAACTTTAGATATATTTTATATCAATAAGAAGAACATTTGACAATTATATATTAAGTCAAGTGATAAATTAATAAAAATCGATATTAACAATTTAAAACATGATTCATTATCTCCATTCATATAATTTTGATTACGAGGGATGAGGGTGGGGTGAGATGAGCATGGGGCGTGAAGAGAGGAAGTATATATTTCATTGAGGAACAATATAAAAGTCAAAGAATGGAGTTTGCTGAAAATTCTCGCCTTCCTATAGGGTCCATACCCATTATAGATAAACATAAGGAAAGTTGAAATGTAGGAAAAGTTGAAATGCTTGTTGCTTGTTGTTAAAATCAACAAATGCTGCAACAAACCAAAGCTCATCATTTCAACTAAAATCCTACCAAGAAATATGCATAGTTGCAAAGGTTGAAGTTTTGGTGTTTTTTTTTATGTTGTCAATGGTGAAATCATTAGTAGTAGATTTGTCCTATAAATAGAGAGTCCTTGCTCATTTGTACATACACTAAGATAGAAAGAAAAAAATATTGAGAGTAAAGTGAGGTATTTTGTAGATTATACAAGAAAATAGTTTGTGAAGAAAAATAGAGTGTGAGCGATATTTTAGTAAGGTGAAAATCAAAAGAGTGTTATTCCTTTTGAGTGTTGTATATAGTCACTTTGAATATTATATTCTTGACTACGTAGTATAAAATTTCTTACTAAAGTGATATCTGTTGCTCCTCTTGGCCCGTGAGTATTTCCCTCATTTAAAAGAGTTTTCATGTAAGTTTATTGGTCTCATTATTTTTCCATTTTATTTCTATTATTTTGAAATATAATTTTTTGTGTTAGTCCGCGTTTTTTTGAACAAACTGGTATCAGAGCCAAGGTTTTATCTTAGTATGCTCTGTTTGCAGTACAGTCTGAACTTTCACATCATAAAATATTTACTTTGGTTTGCAATAACTATATATATTTTTTCGGATAAACAATGAAAGTTAACAAAATAGAATGATTATTTTGAATGTTGTTAATTATGCCATTTGGAAGGAAAAAATGGAAAATTTATTTTATGTCAAGAATTTTTACAAGTCAGTTGTTACTACTACTGTAAAGCCTAATAATAAAGTAGATAAAGAGTAAATCTGTAGCACAGACATATTTGTGGATTCATTACGGTATGAGTTGATGATAATGTGTTGAACTATATTTCTGGAGAGACATATGCTCAAACCTTATAAGAACATCTTGAAAGTTTGTATGCTCGGAAGACTGGCAATAACAAAATATTCTTAATAAAGCAGATGTGAGATTAAAGTATCGTGATAGTTCTCAAATGACAAACAATCTGAATAATTTTCTGGGATCACGAACCAATATCTGATATGGGCATTAAATTTGATGGTAAAATTTCCCTACCAGACTCTTGGAAAATATTTAGAATGTCATTGTCAAATTCTGCTCCGGATGATGTGATCTCTATGGATTCCACCAAGATTAGTTTCTTGAATGAAGAGATGAGAAAAAAAAACTCAATGTTTTTCTTCATCGGATATCCTGGCTCCAGGGGAGAAACAAAACTCATGGTTCTCAGAATAAAGAACAAAATAGAAGCAAATCCATAGGCATACTTAAGGATATTGAGTACTATCATCGTGACATGAAGTTAAATAGGGAGAATAAAAACAAAGAGAAAACTAAAGAAGATGGCGATGAAAATTTCCTAACCACTGTCACCACCGAAAATTTTGTTACCGTCCTTGATGTAGATATGATAAATATTGCTTGTGATGAGTCAAGTTTGATTGTGGACACTGGTGCCGCATCTCAGTGACATCAAGGAAGATTTTTTTCTCTTCCTATAGTCGTAGTAAATTTGTAACGTTGAGTATGAATAATGAGACTGTTTCTAGGGTGGTTGGTATTGGTATAATTTGTTAGGAAACTAGTGTTGAAACTATAATAGTTTTGAACAATGTGAAACATGCTCATGATCTTCGTTTGTGTTGGTGTTATTAATGATGAATGATATGTTAGTACCAACGGTGATGTAAAATGAAAGCTCATTAAGGGTTCCTTGGATGTGACTTGTGGTAACAAACGTTGTGGTCTATACTGGTCTACGAATTCTGCTTGTGCTGATATGGTCAATACAGTTGAGAGTGATAACTCTTCAACGTTATGTCACAAGAGGCTTCACCACATCAGCAAGAAAGACTTAATATTCTAGCCAAGAATAAATAATTGTCAAATTTTCAAAGTGTTAAATTAGAAAAGTATGAGTACCGTTTGGTTGGTAAACAAAATAAAGTTTCCTTTAAGTCTAATTATCCTTCGAGAAAGACAGGGTTGCTTGAATTGGTGGACTCTGATTTATGTGGTCCAATGAAGACAATGACATTAGGTTGTGCACTTTACTTTGTCACTTTTATTGATGATTGTTCGAGAAAACTCTGGGTCTATTCGTGAAGACTAAACACCAAGTGTTAGGTGTCTTCAAGCAGTTTTAGGCTTCCGTTGAAAGGAAAATTCAAATGTATTCGTATTGATAATGATGATAATATTGTGGACCATTTGATGAATAATGCGAGCATCAAGGTATTAGACACCAGAAGACTTCTCAGTTTAATGGTTTGGTTGAGAGGATGAAAAGGACCTTATAGGAAGAGTTAGATGTTTTCTTTATGAAGCAAAGTTTCTGAACTCATTTTGGTATGGTGCTTTATTGATGCTGCACATGTTATTAATCTATCTCATACGGTTTCTTTGCAAAGTGATGTGGCAAATTGAGTTTGGTATGGAAAGAATGTCTTCTATGATCATTTGAGAGTATTTGGTTTCAAAGCTTTTATACATGTTCCAAAAGATGAAAGGTTAAAGTTAGATACCAAGACAAGGCAGTGCGTCTTCATTGGATATGTCCTTGATGAATTTGGTTATAGCCTATGTGATTCAATTGAGAAGAAACTCTTGAGAAGCTGCGATATTATTTTCATGGAGAATCAAATAATTGATTATATTGACAAAGTGGCAAAGCTAGAATTTTCAAATTTTGATGGCATAGTTCATCTAGATGAAGTTCCTCACACAAGTATCCATGATGTTGTTGGACTTGATAATCATGGTGACGCTCAATATAATGTATCAAATCAACATGTTGATGTTAATAATAATAATTATGTTGTTATTGATGATCCTCATTCTCTTGAAGTTGTGAACGAATCTAATATTCCTCTTAGAAGGTACACAAGATAGTGAGTCCTTCCTTTCGTTATTCATCCAATGAGTATGTGTTACTCACTGACAGGGGAGAACCTAGATGTTATGAGGAGTCCATGGAAGATGCACAAAGATCAATGGATTGAATCCATGCAAGATGAGATGAAGTCTCTGCATGAGAACCACACTTATGAGTTGGTAAAATTGCTCAAGGTCGTGAGAGCTTTGAAGAAAAGCGAGTGTTCAAAGTTAAAGTTGAAGATACACTTGAAGCCCAGATACAAAGCTATATTGGTTGTTAAGGGACTTGGTCAAATAAAGGATATTGACTTTGACAAAATATTTTCTTCTGTTGTGAAAATGTTCTCGATTCGTATGATTATAGGTTTGGATTCTAGTCTTAATTTAGAGATTGAGCAAATGGATGTCAAAAAGGTTTTCCTTCACGGTGACCTAGAATAAGAAGTTTATATGGAACAACATAAGGGCATTAAAGTAGATGGTAAAGAAAATTTTGTATGCAAATTCAGAAAGAGTCTCGATGGCTTAAAACAAGCTCTTAGACAATGGAACAAGAAGTTTGAATGTGTTATGGGGGTGGGGGGGGGAGCCTATAAGAAGACTAAAAATACAAAAATTTTGTGACAATGATTTTATTATCCTCTTGCTCTATGTGGATGATATGTTGATTGTGGGCAAGAATACTTCCAAAATTGACAAGTTGAAAAAGGAGTTGTGTAAGTCTTCTGCTACGAAAGACTTGGGTTATGCCAAGAAAATTTTGGGCATGAAAATTACTCGTCTGAGAGATAAAAGAAAGATTTATTTGTCATAAAAGAATTACATTGAAAGTGTACTAGAGCACTTCAATATGAAAAGTGTTAAGCCTGTTAGTGCACCTCTTGCTGGTCATATGAAGTTGAGCAAGAACATGTGTCCTACAGTTTGGGAAGAAAAAAAAGTAAGGCCAAAGTTTCATATTCCTCATTCTTCGGAAGTCTAATGTATGCAATGATATGCACTAGACCTGATTTTACTCACACAGTTGGTGTTGTTAGTAGATTTCTCGACAATTCCAAAAAAGAGCATCGAAAAGCTCTGAAGTGGATACTCAGGTATCTTAGAGGAAGCTCAGATGAATACTTGTTTTGGAGCATCAAATCCAATCTTTAAGGGTTATACAGATGCTGGTATGGTAGGTGACCTTGATAACAGGACATCCACTACTGGATTATTGTTTACTTTTCGGTAGGGCTATATCATGGCAGTCGAAGTTGCAAAAGTGTGTTGCACTATCTACAACTGAATCTGAGTCTATTGCGGCTACTAAATCTGGCAAGGAGATTATAGGGATAAAGCAATTTCTTCAAGAACTTGGATTGCTGCAGATTAAGTATGTTGTCTATTGTGACAGTCAGAGTGCAATAGATTTGAGCAAGAACTCCATATATCATGCAAGAACAAAATACATTGACGTCACATATCATTGAATTAGTGATGAAGTGGAGAGTGAATTACTTTATGTCAAAAAGATCCGTACAAGTGAAAATCCCCCAGATGTTCTGACCAACAGGATACCGAAAGATAAATTTGAGTGATGCAAAGAACTTGTTGGTATGAACTGTCTCTAAAGAAAATGAGAATGCCTTCTTTTGGTGAATGGATCTGGAGGGGGAGATGTGTAGGGTCCATACCCATTACAGATAAACATAAGGAAAGTTGAAATGCAGGAAAGATTGAAATGCTTGTTACTTATTGTTAAAGTCAACAAATGCTGCAACAAATTAACCAAAGCTCACTATTTCTTTTTCAATTAAAATCTACCAAGAAGTCTGCATAGTTGTAAAGGTTGATATTATTTTTTTAGGGGAACTTTCACATATAACCACTTAAAATAGTACTTTACTCTTCATAGCTATAGTTTGATAGTTATAATTTGTAGCAACATGTTATATGGAGGAAAGAGGCGATCAAGACTGGGAGAGGAGAGAGGTGAGAGAGAGGGGAGGAAAGAGTGGGAGAAAAGTGAATTGTATATATGTCAGTTAGATAATTGTATATTATACATATGTATTTGTATTTATGGCAAGCAGAGTAGGAGAGGCAGGAGAGAGGCGAGCGAGACTGGGAGAGGAGGGAGAGAGGCGAGCATGACTGGGAGAGGGAGGAGAGAGGCGAATGGGAGAGATGTGAATTGTATATGTATATAATTGTATATTATACATATGCATTTGTATATATGGCAAAGGAGATTGGGAGACGGAGGAGAGAGGACAGAGAGTCGGAGAGAGGTGAATTGTATATGTATATATTAAATAATTGTATATTACATATGTATGTATATTCTGGCGAATTATACATATACAAACGTGACTAATTATACAAACTCGAAGTCAACCCACGTAATTAATGTATAATGTTAGTCGAGAGGGTTAATTATAGCAAACTATAGTTATGATGAGTAATTAAATATTATAAGTTTATATTGCGAAATTTTTCTTTTTTTATGTTGTCAGTGGTGACATCATTAGAAGTAGATTTCTCCAATAAATAGAGAGCCCTTGCTCATTTGTACATTCACCAAGATAGAGAGAAAAATATTGAGAGCAAAGTGCAGTATTTCATAGACTATACAAGAAAAATAGTCTCTGAAGAAAAATAGAGTGTGAGTGATATTTTAGTAAGGTGGAAATCAAAAGAGTGTTATTCCTTTTGAGTGTGTTGTAGTCACTTTGAATATTTTATTCGTGACTACACAATGTAAAATTCTTTATATAATGATATCAGTTGTTCCTCTTGGCCCATATTATTTTCTTTATTTAATAGGGTTTTCACCTAAAATTCTTGATGTCATTATTTTTCCATTTTATTTTCATTATTTTGACCATATATATTTTTGTGTTAGTCCGCATTTTTTCCAACACTTCCACGATAATTTTCACATTGTACGATATCCGCGCCTTCACGACATATTGAAAACACATAGTCAAACTTTTTTTTAAGGTAATATCATTTAGCATGTTCAAACAAAACATTCCAATCTAAAATGCTTAGAAGTAATATTTTAATATTATTCGTGTACGCACGTGTATGTATACTAGTTAGTTTTTTTGCAAAACGGAAGTTATTTTTAATTATTTTTTAATCCACATGTTACCATCCACGTGAAATTAATATTTTTTGAAAAAAGATGACATGGACACACAACTTAAGGTATCATAATCTCTAAAATTTTGTATCATTTAAAAAAATTAAAAAATCCCTTTTCTCCTTTGTTGAAACAACAGTAGCTAAATAGCTTGAAGAGGTGTTGAAAAACAAGTTATGTAGTAAATGTGTGGATTTTATTTTGTTTTTTGAGGTCCATAATAAGAAAAAAGCCAAGTCTTTTTCAATTCGATAGCCTTGATTTTACTGCAAAGACAAAAGGGAATGGGAAATTGAATCAAAAATAGAATGGAAAAACTATAATTAAGTTGTAAATATGATGTGTTGCCCTTTAAGGCAGAACCCATTAGTAAAGGTGCACACACCTTAACACCTACACTTAAGCTCCAATTAAGCGAGGCGAAGCACACAAGCTGGGCTTAAGAGTTCTGTAGGTGAGCCTTAATGTCACGGCCCATTAGTTATGTCTTGTGCAATGAAGTTTCAGTATCTTAGGTAATATACTTGGACCAACAACAACAACAACGTACACGAATGAGATTTGGAGAGGGTTGGGTGCACACAGACTTTATATAAAGACCAAGGAAGAATGTTGTCCCTTATATAAGTCTAATAATGGACTTGAATGCAAGTACACTAATATAACGTTTTTCATCAGAGAGACAAGTGTTAAAAACATTCTTCAACTTGGCGCGATATTATTAGTTTCCTTCCTGAATTATTGACAGCTTTAAAAGCATCCCTTTGCCGCAGGGAATAATCTCTTATGACTACTCACAAATTGAGTAGATGAAAATAACTTTTTTCATATCTCTAATGTGCATGTAAAAATGAAATCTCTTGTAAAACGAACATAAAACTAAACAAATTTGTAAAGAATTACAAACCAAATCTCCCGAAAGTCTTCATGTGGTTTTAGCCTAAATTAGAAAAATCATAATAAAACCCAAGGCAAGAATGGGAAAAGTCCTCAGAATACAATAAGAGAAAATCACAGTTTGATTTTTATTGCTGTTTTGAGGAATTAATTTATAAGACAAACTTCCAAATTATTCCAAACAAATAGAAATTAAACTCTATAATAAGTTGAAGGGGAGTAATTGTAAGGATCACCAAAAACTGCAACATTGCCTGGCCTTGAAAATACAATCTACAAACATTAAAAAAAACATTGTTTTAAATGAATTAGTTTACATAATTCAACTTGATATCAGAGCAGATCAAGAGGTATGAGAGGAGGTCAAAAATTTATCACCATATGTAATACCTGATAATCTCCTATCGTGCACGTTTTGAATCCAGCAGCACAATAGTCAAAGTAGTACTCCCATGTCCTGATGAACTTGTCATCGAATCCCAAAGAACGAATTTGGCTAGTGACAGTACAGTTAACAATGTTCAAGTATCTGAACAAAGCTAGAAATGATTCATAAAAGAAACGGTTTTAACTCGTGGATTCACTATTTAGGTATAGTTACCTTTTGTTTTTCAGGAAGTTTTCTCGCCAACATCTCAATGTCTGGTAGTAATGAATTCCTATCTCCTCCAGGTGCTTGACACTGCATTCATATCATTCGATAAATGATTTAAAAAAGAAATGGTTTTGGAAGTGTGACAAGCGCGCTAGCTAGTGCAAAATCTCAAAATCAACTCTTTGTTACCATAGTCTGGATGCAGCAGCCATGGCTGATGTTACTTGACTTAGTGCGGGCACGCATCCACCTGGAAATATATACTCTTTTATGAAGTCTGAGCTCTGCCTGTATTCTTCATACCTCTCGTCTGGTATCGAAATGAACTAAGGAAAGCCAACACATTTTGTGAAAAGTGATTAAAATTGAAGGAAAAAAGTTGAAATGTGTTGAGGGGTCACTTCAATTCATTAAGTACCTGCAGGACTAGAAGTCCATCTTCTGCCAATGCAGACTCACAGCAAGTAAAGAATTCCCCTATGAAATCATGACCAACATGTTCTAACATACCGCTGAAAATGATAAATAATTAGTACGATTGTAACAATGGTTCGACTTGTAATGAGTTATACAATATGTCCAGATGTAGATGGATAAAAGCTCACCATGATATAATCCTGTCATACTTGTCCTTACTTGGGATTTGGCGATAGTCACATAGGAGAAATGTTATTTGATCCTGTGAAAAAGTTTCATCGAATTAAAATGTTAATAGATAATGCTTAAGCGTATAGTGTTCTCCTGTTAATCTTACAAGTACAAATATGTTGAAAAAAACATATCAGTCAATTTCTTTGCAACTTCTCTGGCCTGATTCGAACTGTGGAACAACTGTAAGGCATGACTGCTTAAAATAGACACTTGTGTTCTGGCCCTTCCCTGAACCCCTTTTCTGGCCCTGATTATCGATGAAGCTTTTTATGGAGCTATTGAAGTTTGGGAAGCAAGAAAATGAAAAAAAGGTTTAGTTCATGAAGTCTGTTAGTTCCTTCTTGGTTGTGTTGTTCATAGATGAAAATCCACATCAAATGTTCTCAAAATAGGCAGCATCAAGAATAATATATTAGTCATCTAGACAAACAAGAATGAAATTCCAAACTCGGAAAATTTTGAGCTTCTATAGATACTGACAAGTACTAAGTACTAACTCCGACTGTGTGAGCTTTGCTCATATTGCCGGTCCCAAGCTCAGATAAAGGAGGAGGATTACGGTAGGTTGGAAGCCAACATAAAGTATGGCAATTCGTGATGATAGACGATGTATGTACTATACCTGAAGGCCTGCTTGCTCAACTCTCAACTGTGCATACTCTAGTTGCTGCTCCGAGAGAGTTATACCAGTATATTTACATCCTGTTTGCTTGACAACTTCCATAGCCAAACTTCCCCAACCAAATCCAATCTCTAAAACGTGATGTTCTGCGCTAATCTTTGCCTAAACAGAATAGATGCAAAATCAAATTATGCCTGAAGTTTGTGTAGAAATGGGAGGGATTCTTACTTAGTTGATATCTTACCTTACTAATGAGACGATGAATCTTTCTCAGCTGTGCATCTTTTAGGTCTTCATCCTCACTCTAGAAAATATAAGAAACTAGATCACTGCGGAATGAGATTAGAGGAAAGGTAGTCTAGCAAATATCTAAATTTGAAAGCTAACCTTGAATATTGCACATAAATATGTCATTGTCTCATCCAGAAAGAGTGAGAAGAGTTCATTACTCTGAAAACAAATATGCGCAGGTTTGAGAATTTCATTTCACTAGTTATCTTTGACATCCCCTACATGCTCATAGCTCATAAATAGACACCTTAATTTGGCCTCAACTGATAACTTAACACTACAACTTTGAGAATGTACCTCTAGACACCTCAAGTCGTCTCCATTGTATCAGTTGAACACTCCAACTTACAAAATGATCATCTAGACACCTCCAAAATTTATCTGCCACATCGGTGTCAGGTGTCCATGCACCACACTGGGGACAAGTTAAGGTGTCTAGATGTGCATTCTCAAAGTTTAAGTGCTTATTGCCAGCTTGGTCATCAAGTTAAAGTGTCTATCTATGTACTATGCCTTTTTTATAATCGAGAAATCCCCTAGGAACGATGTCAGGCTTTTATCTGCAGCAGGCCTAACCCACACATCATGGGTTGTGCTCTTTCCACTAGACCAAAGCCCCGGGGCTTGACATCCCCTACATACTTTGGGTCATGATATAATATGCAAGTCAATTACCAGGTCATAATGGCGAGAAATATTCCGACGAGCCTGAGTCAGAGTGTTATGATTCGAAACGTGTTGAATGAAATATTTTGCAGATGACAGTGCTGCTGTAAAAAGCAATGGCGTCCACCAACCCCTAGAGCCATGCAAAATGAGAATACCTTTAACATGAGAATAACAGAAGTTTAGATTTATTTATTTCAGGTCAGTAACTATTACCTTTTCTTGCTAGACCTTTTAACAGATGCTTTCATATCTCTATTGGCAACAAATATCTGTAAAGGAATTCAGAAAGATAAGTACCCAAAGCTATTAACAAAGATATCGAGTCATTTCCTCACCATGAGAAGATTGAGAAGACCTTCATTCTTATCAACAAAAGAGAAATCCCCATGAATAAAGGCATCAGCAAGGCCTAGATCAGCTTGAGTTGCAACCTGCAAGAGATTATATATGTCACAGAATTTGTTTAGATTGAGAAACTTTTTTTAAGTTTATCGATTGATAACTTGTAGGGGACAGCATAAGAAAATTTAAATTTACCTTCCAGTAAAACTTTGTACTATGGATTCTAAGCAAAACTTTGAGAGAGCATTTCCTATCTGTTCCTTGGAAAGTGAAAATTGTACCTCCTTCTTCCAACAAGCTGTATATCGAAATATATAAAGTTATTATACAGATATCAACTATAAGAAAGAAAAAACTTAGAAATATCCGAGTAATATTCTCATGAATAATTAAGACCATTCTGAAGCTATGTATAATTGAAGGAATAATATAAAACTAAAAGCATAGTAAATTGCGATTCACTCGTGATTTTTTCTGCGACATGGTTTTCAACTTGCTATTTCTACCAGTCAAATAGCAAAGATCATAAATGTAGTAAATGAACAACTTGTTGGTTTGTATCTGCCACTATTTGGATTAAATCAATGCAATGTGAAACTATCATCACTCACATTATGCATCCAGTTTCAATGAAATTTTTGAGGAATCTAGTAACGACGAGGCGTGCTCCTGTTTCAGTCCAGGTTGTTACCATGTGCTTGGGATTGTCCAGAATACGACAATTCCTTCTAAGCACCCCATCTGCAGCAACCATACCCGCCTACGGATGACCAAAAGGTAGACAATCATCTAAATGAGACTAAAGGGACAACAAAATGTTTTCAGTCATACTTCAAGTTAAAATCTGTTGAGCTTTTATTAGAAGTAGTACTACCTTTAGTCCATCCTCATGGAAACCGTACCCTGAAAGTATTGCAATAAACACATATCAATAAGCAGTGAACACAAAGAGGAATATAAAGTCTGTGTGAAGCAAAGACTAAAGTCAGAACAACTCAAGCTACAAGTGTTACCAGTAACGTATGTGGAAAAAATGGCATGAATAAACATAGACACTAGGTTGTTGGCATGAATAAACCTAGACACTAGGTTGTTGTGCTCATTCACTGGCATCAAGCAGAAATGGAAGGAAAAAAAAGGCAAATTATGCAGGTTATAAAGGAAAATCTATCTTGAAGAAACTCTCCTTAAAAAGAGATTCATACCTTGATATGTTCCACAAAACCATATTCCTCTCTTCCCTTGGATTTGATGTAGCTCATTTGAAGCTTTTGACACAGCAACTGAAGGGACTAGGTGGCCTGTTGTCCATTTAAGCAACATATGATCTGGTTCTTGAGGAGGATCGAGGGTTACGAGATAAGGCAGGTTCGAGTCACCAAGATTCTGTAAGTTTAGACAGCTCATAAATTAAGAGAGAAGTTACAAGAGGAAAGACTGCCCACTAAAGAACATCTTCTTCTGATAGGCTCCTAAATAATTGAATTGAGTAACACACCTGCATTATATTGAGCGAATATGTGACACATGATCTATCATTCATGGTTCCAAGAAAGTTACAAGCACTCCATGCTTCCGGATTGTGAGGCAGGAATGTTTTGTCACGATGAAGAAAAATATCACTGTCATAGAGGAAGAGAAATGAATTTTTTCAATTTGACTACGGTTCAGTCCACCAACGCACTTCTTTCAAACCATGCAGAAGGAGAAGTAAAATGAAAGAAATTCAAGCAAAGGTGAGCAAATAAAGGAGAGCGAAGTACCTATAGATATAATGGAAAGCACCTAGTATTCTTGTTTCATCATATGTTGCCTCTTCGCCTAACATTTTCAGAGTATCTGGAGCATGTGCAGCGATTATGCATCCATCATATACTTCTGTGGCACCATCAGTGCAAGCTATGGTACAACCTGCAAGGGGTTTTTCTTTTACACTTTAGAATCAGGAGTAGCTCGTAGCTATGTGATGGTAACACAATATTGATTGAAGCATTTTCTTTCGGTATCAAACACACAATTAACTCTACCTAGACCACTGCCACTAATTGAAAAAATATCATAAGTTGAAGTATAAACTAAGAAGCACATGTTCTTATACAAATTAATAGGCTAGAAGCAAATATAACCTAGTCAACCTAACGGTTTGATCTTCAGTCAGATCAACTATTATCTTTTTATTACAACGGATATATCCCTTTCTACTATTATGATAAAAGTTAGAGCCATGACGCATAAACAAACACTCAAAATTGGCCCAAGCTGACAAATAAGCACTCCAACTTTGAGTATACGCATCTAGACACCTCAACTCGTCTCTACTGTGTTAGTTGAATACTTCAACTTACAAAATAATCATCTTGACACCTATAAAATTTATGTGTCATATCAGTGTCGGGTGTCCACGAGACACTGTAGAGACGAAGGGGAAGGTTTAGTTGTCAGTTTTGACCAAGTTGATTTGTCTAGATGTGCATACTCAAAGTTGGAGTGGTTACTTGTCAGCTGAGGCCAAGTTTGAGTGCATGTTTATGTATCATGTGAAGAAACACCACAAAAAACTCTTGCAAGATACCACATATAAACCAAGTTACACCTTCTTCATTTGTCGATACAGAATTTACTTCACAACCAGTTCTTATTTGGCAACCTCTCTTCTCCAGCTCTTCCTTAACCTGCATCAAATCAGTACTCTAAAAAATGATACATGCTTAACAAATCATACAAGAAAGTGAAAATTGGCAAATTGCCTGAAGTTCTCCTCAGGGAAACAATAAAAACATTGTGGTATCCATGAATGAAAAATCACCTTATTTACATATGTCTGTGATCGCCATCTTACAGTAAGCAATTGAGGGAGATCAAAGATCTGCAAAGAAAGAAACAAAAGCATCCTTAGACACAAGGACAATAGAATGATATATATAATCATTGAAATTCAGTCTCTTGTATGCAACACACGAAGTACGGTAATTGAACAGCGGATAAGAGGGAAAAACCTGCAGAAGATGGTGGTCGCGGAAGAATAAAAGAATGTAGCAAGCAGAAAAGCTCAATACTCCTGCTAAAGGACAGGACCAGATTGAAGCACATATTGGAATCTGTCAAACATGAGTGAATTTCTTATAGCAAGAACACTTTGTTGAAAGAACAAAAAGGCCAATACAAGTATGGATATCAAATAAATAAATACGAAAAACAGCAGTGTCACCAGATAAGCCTTCTGAAATAACTCTGAATAGCCATGTGACTTCATAAATTGCCCTAACGTTTCATTGCGATCAACGTCAAGATTATTGTCAACTTCTTCAAGGTAACTGCAGTGTAGTTAGAAACATATATATTCGTGATAAAATAAACTTCATTAGCTCAAAACACCTAGACTATTCTAGAAATTGAACTTGTAATTTTGATTGTTACATTTTCTATTTCTAATATGTTCTATAGAATGTACATATATCGTTTGAATGAGTCTACACTAATTAACATGGGACATACGTGCTCAAAACTAGTAAAGTAAAAAAGGTGAAATAATTGATTGATCTTCTGAGTGCGTGCTACAGACATAATTAAGTGATTTTTCTATTACAAACAAAAGAAACATGAATTTACTTGATGGTTTGGAATAGTTGACTGATTATTTGAGTAATGAACTCATTCATGGAATTGATTACTAATAAGAAGTGACATATATAATGATAAGTTATCAGTACCTTATGACATCCTGTTTGAATCTGATGATTTCTCTAATCATTTGCAAAAAATATGGATTCAAGAGATTCTTCTTCTGTGCAAACAAACTAGAGAATCCCTTTCGAGTACCCCATTCGCAACCATGGCCATGGTCTAAGCTCACTGATAATGACATATGATAGGTCTCCATATCAACTCCAAGGCACTCAAAAAATTCCATCATGTATGGATAAGTTACCTGTCAAATACAACATCCAGAAGATGGGGGGTTGAAAAAGCTCTAGCTACAAACATTTTCAATGTAATGAGTTGATTTCTCAAATGATCACTCAAATAATAATTATTATCTCATTAAGTCACAATTCTATGTCTTTCTTTCATCCTTTCTGCCTTGGCCTATGGCAATTGGTCTTACTAAGATGAGATGCATTTCGTTTTCCTTTTGTTAGTTATCAGTTGGGGCTTTAAGAAGAAAATTGAGTTTATTGTTGGGGTTCGGGTCTTTTTCCTTTCCTATGTGAAAAGATAGAAGTATTACTTGGACCACCCCACTTGTTTAGGTCTTACTTCACACAAACAAGAGAGAAAAATCAAGAGAGAGCCGTTTTGGAGATTGAGAGAATTAGAGAAACACTTTGTTGCTTCAAGAAATTTCTGCTCAGGCAGTCCGCTTTACACAGAGTTTGTCGCTTCGTTAACCATAAGATTGTTCTCAAATTTGAATTGGAAGTTCTCATGAACCTGATTCTTGCATTTCGATGATGAAGATAGGATTTGGTTGTCTGTAGCTTCTGATTTGGGGAGTGAGCAGTAGCTCATGTTTGCGTGAATTCTCTCCTTAGTTCTCTAGTTTTGGTGCAATCTTGTTTTGTTGTTGCTTGACACTTGTTTTGTGGCCAACTTTGGAGGACAATATTGTAATTCTTGGTGATTATAATAGAGCTTTCAGTCTCGTGATTTTTACTCTTTACATTGAAGGCTTTTCTTTTTTACGTAAATCTTCGTGTCTTATATGATTGGTTTATTCTTCTCTTGTTGTTTTTGTTTGGTTGATACATTTGATGTCGATTTTTTGCAGTCTGTGATTTAGTTTCTCTTATCTTGGTTTCAAATTGAAAGAAAAAGCTTAGATTTGGATATTATTCTATGGCTATCGTGTCAGACATTTTTTGTTAGTGTCTTGCCTATTCCAATAAGTAGTATCAGAGCATTGGTTTTTGTTTATTATCGATTTGAATGATGAAGGCAAATATGAGAAAGATGATTTGTTTGAATGACAGTAACTATACTTGGAAAGAGAAGATGGAAGATCTTCTATTTGTCAAGAAAATGCATTAACCAGTATTTGGTTCTGATAAACCTCAGTCCATGACGACTAAAGAATGAAAATTTGAGAACTTACAAGTTTGTGCCTATATCAAACAACGAGTTTAAGATCATGCTACACATCACATTGTGAATGACACACATAACACAAGTTTGTGGGACAAACTCGAGACACTTTATGCTTTGAAGACTGACAACAATAAGTTGTTTCTATTGAAATAATTGATGAAAATCAAGTATAAATAGGTCACTCATATTTTTGATAATATTTATTATTTTTAGGGTGTTCTTGACCAGCTATTCGAAATTAATGTAAAGTTTGATGAAGAGATATAGAGACTTTGGCTTCTTAATACTCAATCAAACTCTTGGGAAATTCTTTGAGTTTCTTTGACTAATTCTTCTCTTAGTGGTGTTGTAACTATGGTATATGCTAAGAATGGTGTCTTGAATGAAGAGATGAGAAGAATATCACAAGCCTCATCTTCTTCGACTTCACACTCCGATGTTTTGGTTACTGTAGATAGGGGAGAAACAAGTTCTGCGATCAAAATGATAGAGGTAAATTTAGAAGCAAGTCGAATTCCAAATACAAGAATACTATACGTAACTATTGTCACAAGAATGGACATATCATGAAATATTGTTGCAAGCGAAAGAGAGACATGCGACAACAAAAGAAAGAAGACGATAATGAAAATCGTATTGTTGTTGTTGCTAATGATGATCTTCTTGTTTCTTGCGATGAAAATGTCGTTAATCTTGTTTTTGATGAGTCTAGCCGATTCCTGTATTCAGGTGCTACTTCTCATGTCATTCCTAAGAAGGAATTATTTTCTTCTTGAACTCCAGATAATTTTAGGATGTTGAAAATGGGCAATAGTCATGAGGTTGCATTTCTTGGCACTAAAACAGTTTATTTGGAAAGTAACAATGGTTTCAATTATTTCTCAATAATGTCAAGCATGCTCCATATGGTTTCTTGAAATTGATTTCTTTGGAAACCTTGATTATGATGGTTATGTTAATACGCTTGGTGTTGGCCAGTGGAAGCTTACTAGAGGTTTGATGGTTATGGCTCGTGGTGACGAGTTATCTAACTGATATGTATTTCAGGGCTCCATCTCTAGATACTCGGTAAACTTAATGGAGAATGATACTTCATCAGAATTATGACATAGAATGCCAAGTCATATGAGTGAGAAGGGGAGTGATAGTTTGGCTAAGAAAAACTTTCTTTCTGGAGTGAAACAAGCAAATTTGAAAAAATGTTTACCAGCTAAGTGATGAGCACACTCCAACTTTTCTTGTTTCACTCCAGAAAACAAATTTTTGTTAGTCAAACTAATCATCTCCAGAAAGTTTACTGAGTTTGTAAACATGGAGGCCTAAAAATGCATACAAGTTAGACAATTTTTCGCCACTAGCCACAATCATCGAACCTCTCACAAGCTACTACTAGCCAACACCAAGAATATTAACATAACCCTTATCATCAAGGTATCGCACAGAAATTAAATTCAAGCAAACATCTAGAGCATGCTTGAAATTATTGAGAACTAGTTTGGAACCATAGTTACTTTCCAAACAAACTGTCCCAATGCCAAGAACTACAACCTATGATTATTACCTATTTTTAGCATGCCATAATTGCCTAGAGTATAAGAAGAAAATAATTTTTTGGTGTTACATGCGAAGTAGCACCAAAATCCACAAACAAGATAGACTCATCACGAACAAAATTAACAACATTTTCATCACAAGAAACAAGAAGATCATCATTAGCAACAACGTCAACGCGATTTTCATTGTCGCCTTGTTTCTTTTGTTGTCTCGTGTCTCTCTAGTGCTTATAACAATATTTTATGATATTCTCATTCTTGTGACAATAGTTACATGTAGTATTCTTGTATATAGACTTCGACTTACTTCTAATTTTACCTTTATCATTCTGATCTCTAAACTTATTTCTCTCCTATCTTTAGTATTAAAACTATCAGAGTGTGAAACTGAAGAAAATGAGTCATGATATCTTCTTCTTATCTCTTTATTCAAAACACCGCTCTTAGCATATTTCATAGTTATAACACCACGAGAAGCAAAATTAGTCAAAGAAACTCAAAGAGATTAAGAAGAAGCCGAAGTCATTGTATCTATTCATCAAACTTTACATTCATTCTTGATAGCTGGTAAAGAGCACCCTGAAAAATCACTAATATAATCAAAAACAGGAGTGCCCCCTTTATATGTGATGTTTATCAATCATTTCAATAAAAATAACTTATGTTGCTAGTTTTTGAAACATAAAATGTCTTGAGCTTGTCCCACAAATTTCTAGCATATTTTTACATTCACAATGTGATTTCTAATATTATTTTCAACCTATTATCTGATATAACCATAAATCTGCAAGTGCTCAAAGTATCATCGATCATTCTTCATGGACTGAGGTAAATGTATTTTCTTGACAAATAGAAGATCTTTCATCTTTTATTTCCATGTATAATAGTTACTACCATTCAAACAAATATTTGCTCCTATTTTCCATCATAATTTAAATTGATAATCAGCAATAACCAATGCTATGATACCACTTAGTTGAGAAACACTAACAAAGAATGTTTGACATGATAGCAGCGAAATATTATCCAAGTCTAAATTTTCCCTTTCAATTTGAACCAAGAAAACAGAAACTAAACCAAGCACTACGAAGAATGGATAGCAAGTGTATCAACTGAACAAAAGCAATAAAATAAAAATAAATCAATCGCACAAGACATAAAGTTACGTGAAAAATCCTTCAATTTGAAGAGTAAAATATCATGGGACCAAAAAATTCACTATAATCATCAAAATTTACAAAACTATTCTCCAAAATTGGCCACAGAACAAGTGTCAAGTAACGATCAAAAAACGAAAAAAAGATTATGCCAAAACAAGAGAATTAAAAGAAACATTTCACCCAAAAATGAGTTATTGTTCATACCTCAAAATCAAAATCTAGAGGCTATTAAATCCGATCTCCACCGTTGAAATGCAAGAACCAAATTCCATGAACTCTCAGTACAAATTTAAGCATGATCCAACGGTAAATGAAGTGAAAAACTCTATGAGCAGAAATTTCCTAAAGCAAAATGAATTTTTTTTCTCTTTTTCTTAATCTCTAAAACACTCTCTTGACTTGTGTGTCCGAAAAGAAGACCTAAACAAGTCTTATATATACCACATAATATTGAATTTATGTGCAGAAGTGGACTGATCCAAATAAAATTTTTTATTTATCCACATAGAAAGGAAAAATGGAGTTTGTAAGTTGTGAATTACAAAAAGGATGTCTTATTATATTTTTAATAAATTATTTATTCATATTAAATGAAGTTTTAAACACAAATATAGAGCTAAAGTTATTAGTAAATTTTGCCCAACCGTTAATAGGTTTGTAGATTCCCTCTTGGATCTTAATATTAGTCGTTCTCTTGAATGATACCAACTTTAGCTTATTGATGACAAAATTTGAAAGTTTTAAGTATTGGCATTGAAATCAAAGTACTTCTCTCTCACTCTGATAAACACATGTTATTCTATGAACTTCGATGAGAAAATTGAATAATACATCAATTTGTTTGTGATATTTTTCCTTTTAGTTAGTCTATTAAAAAGGATAACAAACTTGACTATACAAAATTAACACCTAAATAACCACTACATAACAATATTTACACTTTCACCAATACATAGCATGACATTTTTTTACAAAACACATTCAAATAGTTTTTTAAAAAGGAAAATAGATAGACATGACAATCCACTATTTATTATTGGAAATTATTTTAATTCCTTAATTTTTTTCTCCCTCCTTCCACAAATATAGTTAATGCTTCTCTTTCATATATAACTCAAAAAGAAGGTTTTGTAATCAAAATCAAACTCTCTGCCTCTTCTATTTTGAAAGTGTGTTCAATGGCAAATATGAGCATTCTATTAATTTTGATTTATCACGATGGAAGATGGAATATAACAAGTATTCACCATAATAGTTGCTTAGATTTGAGAAAAGGATCAAAACTGTCTCTTATCTTTGCCTTAACACTCAAAATGATCCTTATCATTTCATATGAAGCACAAATAGTCCTCCTTTGTAAAAAAATGGTGCAGTTTTAGTCTTTGTAACATTTTCCGTCAATCTACTACGTGTAGCTCCTTTTGTCCATTCATTAAGCAACAATGAAGGTTAATTATTAAGGTCACCAAATGAATTAATTTGAGTGGTAGGATCCGTTGTATTCAGAATTAATATCACCCTCAGATATTAGCTCCATTGATAGATTTACTAAAGAAAAAATACTTAGTTTGTCACTTTAAGAATCGTACCGCGTACGGCTTCACTTGGTTCATATAGCCCGAGCTCAAATCTAAACCTTTAGTCAAGAGAGAACCATTCTTATCTACTATACTACATCCTTTGATTGTATAGATATACTAAATCCTTTGTCTAGAATTACAGAAACAGGCTTTCCAGTCTAAAACAAGAGCTTGTTAGTATCAATTAAGCATAAAATTATAATTTAAAAATTATTATTGGGTGATGATTACTCGTTGAGAAAATTCATACATAGTTATAGTATTATCTATTATTGGGTGATGATTACTCGTTAAGAAAATTCATACATCATTATGGAATTGATAATTTCGGGGAGATAATGATATTGAAGAAATATTCTTTGTCGTGCATGAATAAAATTGAAAGTTGGATCTGCTAATTGAAAAGTGCTTACAGCAAGGAGTAATAAATGTTGGGTTTTATTTGCCCAGATTTCTTACCATAAATAGGTTTTCCTTTTAGGAAAAGATTTTGGATTGACTAATCATTTTTCTAGTAGGAAAAGGTTTAGGACTCTATAAATAGAGATATGTTCCTTCTGACTTAATCAGCATTCACAATGTAGTCTTAATGACTTTGAGAGTTTTGGTTAGGGGGAGAATTTATGGGTCACATGCTTGATACGTTATCACTTGTGTGAACCTCCCATGTATTCCGAGTGAATTGGTTGAGGTTTTTTCTCTCTGTATTTTGTACTCTCATATTTATAGTGGATTGTTCATCTCCTTTGTGGACGTAGGTCGATTGACCGAACCACAAATATTTGACAGACTAAAATTGTTCCATTTTTACAAAGAATGAGGACTATTAGTGCTCCAAAAAGATAAGGATCATTTTGAGTCTTTAAGGCATAGATAAGGGACAATTTTGGTCCTATTCTCCTTAGATTATGATAGTTTTAAAGTATTTTGGTGGTTTTATTGATTTAATTTTTTTTAGATTAACGTAACACAAATTTTGGTATAGCTTTGGTGATAGATGTTTCTTTATCGTGATTTATACAACATAAATTATACCATTTTCAATTAATTTGTGTCATACATAGGTACTCACCTATAGTTAAATTATTGGTTCGTTAGTGGTGTATGTATTGATGTAGTTGATATATTTTAGATACATAGGTAGTAGGTACTTTAGTTTGTGGTGTATGTGTTGGTGTAGTTAATATTTTTAGATATTTTGATACACCAATCTGGTTTAAACAAAATGGTGTATTGTTATTGAATTTATCGTGTTTATATGATGTTATAATTCATAGAACAAAAATAAAACTAACAACAAATATAAAATGGAATTATAAGTTACTTTGATTAAGCACGAAAAATTGGTATTGTTTGTTATTTTGTGGTGCAAATGATGTTGTATATCATACATTGTATATGTATATACAAAATTGTAACCATAATATACATCATGTTAATTACTTAATTTAATTTGTAAGAAGGAAAACGATAGTTTTATACCATTCTATACTATAATTTTACCAATATTTATACCAATTCTGCACATCATTTAACCAATAAATTAATAATACCATTTTGTATCATAAACTATACCACTCTAATACACAAATTAGATTAAATTGTATACCAAAGCGTTACCATATTTTATATCATTTTTAATTAATTATATATTTTTGTAAAAGAATGCAAATAAGTGATTATATTATGATGTTATACATTGTTGTAGATTAGTATATGTCTAACTATTTATCGAAATGTGTTGTAGGGGTGTATATAAAATTTCAAGATTGAAGGAGTGATATATGACACAACACCAAATATGATGACGTAACTAATATTATTGCTTCCTAATGAGGAATTGACACAACAATATTAGTTTAAGCCTAATGATTTATGTCCAGTATCAAGATTTTACTAATTTTTAAAACTCGAATAACACTAATGCTTAAAAAATTATTTTTGAAAATATTTCAAAGTTTAGAATTTTATTTTTTATGCTATCTCTACCCCTACTCCTACCCTAGCCACCCCAACCAAAATCTTTTCTTTTTTTAAAAAAAGAATTTGTTTTAGAAAAATATTTTAAATTAAATTATTTTAATTATTTTCTCCAGCCATACTCCCCAGCCACCCCTTATCCACCCCTCAATTTTTTTTTAAAAATTATCTTTCAAAAATATTTTAGGGTCACAAGTTTGGGTCAGATTTTAGAACGGTCCTCGAGGTCTTATCCTAGTTTGTGTGTTAAGATCGGGTCCTAGATCAATTATCGGGATTATTTTTTGGGTTAGAGATTATTATTCTAATGGGTATTTTCTAGTCTCAAGTCAAAAATAAAAGATATTTTCTGGAAAATGTTGTTCATTCACCAACCAAACATTAAAAAGTATTTTTCGAAAAAAATTTTTTTACTCACAACCAAACATGAAAAAATAAATTAGAAATTCACTTGTTTTCCAAGAAAATATTTTTTAGAAATTTTCCGTGGAAAATGAAGACATTTTCCATCGTACCAAAACACCCTAAAGTCTTTAATTTATTACAATTTTATCAAGGAAAAACTTCATAACAGACATCCATATATATACAAGAATATAGTTGTGTTTTATTTTTTTCATGTTATATGAATATAATTAGACTATAAATAGCAAAGTTAATTATATACAATTAAATATTATTTTTCTATGTATTTATTTAATATAATAAATAAATATTATTTTTTTCTATGTATTTAATATAATAAATAAATATTAAATAGGAAAGTAATTATTGAGTGCCAAATTAATTATGCAAGCACATTTGTGATCTTTTCCATATTTACCATAACCAAAATTTTCTCTTTCATTATTATTCATAAATACATATTTTTTTATTTATTCCTTCAAATTCATTCAAATTCAAGATCCTTTACTTCACTGCACGAGCGATTTTTGTGATTTTGTATCCATCAGATTTTCTAATTGCATATTTATCTCGTTTTTATGAGCATTATATACCTACACATCTACATCTCTTCAATTTTCATAGGGTTTTGATTCAACAATTTGTTTATTCATTTCAATGACTGAAATTGATACTCCGAGAAGGGTTACAACAGGTATACAATTATTTCATAAATTATTGGATGAATTACCTTCTTTTGATATGTGTATTACTCACAATAAGCCAAAATTTCAGGCTTTGTTGCGACAATGGAGAACGAAAGAAGAACAAAAAAGATTAATGACCATATATCTTATTTGCTTGAAGAAATTGAACATGCAACATTAGTAAAGAGGAAAAAAGGTTTAGAAGTGAAAACTAATCTTGAAAAAAGGAGAAAATCAACAATATTGATTCAATTGCGTTGAAAAAAGAGCAGTCAAGCAGGAACAAAAGGAATCTGAAATTGAGATTTGTATGCTTTATTTTTTTAAATTTTAATATCATTTACTTATATATCTCAACACATGTATTGTCTGTCATTGTCATTATGGATTGTCCTCTTGTATTGAAAATGTTAGAAAATTTGATTTTGTATATATATAGTTGTTAAAAAATGAGTACAAAAAGAGCATGAACAAAAAAGAGATTGAGGGTTCTCTGATTGTCAATTTTGTATATAGTAAAATACTCGTATACATAGACATTTGTATTATTATATAACTACAAGTTGGACTATTGATATGTGAATACAATTATATTTGAATACATAAGTACTCTGTCAAATTTTAAAAGTTAATTAGGGAATTTAAGTATAGTTGGGTACATCAATACTGTACTGTTAGCCTTTTCAAAATTTTATTTAGAAGAATACTTATACAGTTTGATACCCACAAATTGTATCTTTTTGGCTCGTTTATCTAATGTATTCATACTTTTGCTTAACAACAGTGTTGAAATGTATCCATATTTATATACATAGATACTTGTATTGTTATATAAGCACAAGTTGAAATGTTGATTTACGAATACAATTATAATTAGATATATAAGTACTATATCTAAGATAAAAAGTTGATTAGAGAATACAAGTATAGTTATATCCAATTTATTCATTTTTGTGTTTAACAACAATGTATTCATTATATTCTATATTAGTGTATTCATTTTTTTTTAACAACTACTGTATCTATTGTCATATAGTTCACCTATTCAAAATCGAAATATTTAACCTTCATTCACAAATTCAACAATTTGCTTACATATAATAACTTGAATTAACAAAAAAAATTATTAATACCTTTTCGACGCCAGAATAAGAAACATGGAGACAACAAGAAAATTGAGTATGATGTATCATTATTTTTGTTAACTGATAAAGAATATGATTTGATATGTCTTTAAATAAGTAATTTTTAGTTATAAGTTAATTATGAAAAGTTACTTATTGTGTGGATGTAATGTAAGGATTAGTGGGTTATATTTAGAGTCAATTCCTTATTTAGTTTGTTGTACTTAGTAATGTATTAATATATAAATATAGAAAACTAAAAAACTATACAAAATACAACAAAAATGTGACATAAATTATAGTCATTTATAGTAAATAACATACCTATAACTATTGGTATTCATTAACCCTATAAATATAACTAGTTTTTAAATACGTGCAACACACGTATATCTCAAGCAAATAGTATACACGATGTAAGTTATATTAAGAACATAGTCTAATCAATAACAAAAAAATACAAACTAAAAATGATGAACATAACACTCGTCCAATTTGATTGACTTCTTTGTTGAGCAATAGATGATTAATTACTAAATTGCAAAATTGAATTACCATATTTAGTTAGATAGATACAATTTGTCAAATAAGTTACATTCTAATGTTATTATGTGCAAATATTTTGTGTATAAGGAATTATTAGTATTAAATATTTGCACCTAATAACTTTAAGTATTATATTTTGTGATATATTATTTGAATAATGAATTGTGATACTTATACCAAATATTTTTAGAAAAACTTGATATGATAAATATTTAAAACTGAAATGCAAAATATATAGGTTTATCAAGAATTTAAAACTAATTATTGTTATAATCTTAACAATTGTGCATGGAAACAAAACAAATGAAATTACAATACATGTGAAATCAAAGTATTATAATTCTAATTAACCAAATATACCATGCATACATAAAAAGGATTAATGAGTTCTTTTCAAGTAATATTTGAGTTAAACTTGAATATTGCAATGACCATAAAAGGTTGTAATCAACTAGAAGAGGAAATAACTATTTTATAGAGAGTATATCATCTCTGCATCTTAAAGAATTGTAATAAGGCTCATACTATAAGAATGAATTCATTAATGTCAACTATGATCAGCCTGGTAAAATCAACTCGACTTCCACGATTGAATATTAACTCAAGAGTAGTAAAAATTGAATATGACAACTACTCTTATTTAATTGACATCAACAATCTTGCATACTTGCCATCTCTTTTATTTTATGCAAACTATAAAAGGATATAAACAAAAGGGGGGGG
>NC_028639.1:11002475-11007748 GCF_001406875.1 Solanum pennellii
GGGGGGGGGGGGGGAATGAATTTTAAGATAAAATAATTTGCATTCAATCTCAAATGTTACAAAGAGGAGATGGGACATTATTAAACCCAGTTAGTCTTTATATAATGTTTTACCTAGTCCTTTGAAATTTCCTTTCATTTATTGACTAATGAATATTCAATTCAACTTTTCAACTTCTTTTTACTTATTGTAGCAATGAAATTTGGTTAACGTAACAATTAATGATTATATAATTATTAAATGCAAATATTTTTTTATTGTATGAAATGTGTGTATTTATATTTTATATCATAAACTTTTGAAATAATAGTTGCTGGAAGGTTAAAATGATGTTTAACTTTTAATAGGCGGTAATTCAAATTTTTCATTTGGAAGGTTTCTACTTTCTACTTTCACACGATATGATAATGATCAAAATTGTAATATAAAATGAATAAACCAAAAAATAAACACGGAAAGTAAGAACGATGATTGTCCTCAATCCTTATTAAATTATTGAGTTAAATTTGATATCCGTTCAATTCATGTTACTGAAAACTAATTTAATTGAAGATTTTATTTATTTATGGTATAAATAAAAATTATTTTATAAAAGAATGATTTAATATACGGGTAAAATGATACATCAACTTTGAAGATACGAGCTTCCTATTTTTAATAATATGTATAAATATCCACTTTGTTACTTACGGATGAAAATGGTCATTTTATGATTCTTAAGCTTGTAATATAATTAGGAGGTAAAAAGGTTTGAACATATTTTGATTAATTTATATTTAAATTATTAGATATTTTATTAGATTTTAAATAAGAATAAGGGTTAAATGGTATTTAACTTTTAAGTTTATTCACTTATAGTAATATATGATGATATGATGATTATTTTTGTAAGTTGCTCAATTATTAATTGTTTTCTCCCCAACACCAATCCAATCCACATTCCATACCCACCAAGGAAATTACCCGATAATAAATAGGGAAACTTAAATAAATATACTATAGTAAAAAATATTTATCATTTATAGAAATGATATTTTTTTACTTGATCACTTTTAATTAATTTATAATACAAGTTTAATACATATTACAAAGAATAATTTATTATTCACATATAATACAAATTTTAATGATGAATAATACATTATCACACATTTTAATACACTTATAATACGATAATTTTTTATCAAACAAACATGATATATTTCAAAAAACAATTATAATTCATATATATTACATACATAATTCACTTTTAATACATATTACAGATTTAACAAAGCATTGTTATAAATGGTAATAAATAAAAAATATTGCTAAAATCAATAATTATTTTTTAAAATGTATTAATTTATATAATTTTTCTTAATAAATATTCAGAAAATATAATCCAATATAATTTTTCCTAAAATCTTTGACTATATCCGGAATATATTACAACTATTTAGATATTATTTAAATTTAAATATTTGAGCCACCTTTAAGTCTTTTGACATAGACACAAACTTTCCAACTTGACCCACGTATATAATATTTATAATGACAAATATAATGATATAATATTATATAACGTAACACTCACTCAATTATTTTTGATTGTACAAAACACTCATATAAAAGCACAAATAATTGAGGTCATATAATTAATTTGTTTGATAAGAACAATTTATCAAACTTGTAAATAAGCAAACAAAATATTTATAACTTACTCTATTAAAGATGATAAACCCAAGGTCAAGTTCGACGCCGTCAACGGCGACGGTCTTAGCATGGCCGCCGATAAAATGTTCCTTCTCGTAAATTACAACTTTGACCCCACATTTTGCCAATGCATATGCAGAAATAAGTCCATTTATCCCTGCCCCCACCACACCTACTTTCATCTTTTCCACTTTCTGATTTCAATTTTATAACCGCAAAACAATGAATTCGAAATGTCATTTATAAAATTGATTTTTTTATATCTAATACGATATATTTTTACCTAATTACCAATGAAATATGGAGAAAAATATTGTCATACCAAACACACTCCATATATATATACAAGTTCATTTCCCTGCTTTTCGAGAACCGAGTGAGACCA
This sequence comes from Solanum pennellii, assembly GCF_001406875.1. Lineage (NCBI taxonomy): Eukaryota > Viridiplantae > Streptophyta > Magnoliopsida > Solanales > Solanaceae > Solanum > Solanum pennellii. The sequence goes on from NC_028639.1 coordinate 11,004,556, forward strand.
GAGGTAGAGTTAGAGGACGAAAGGAGACTTACCCAAATCCATTTATCGAAAAATCTAGCACACTAGGAATATTACAAGGTCATAGATTTTTTTAATGTTCGTTGTTATTGTTGTTCATAGTAATGATGATGTATATAGTAATTAATGATGAATTTCAATAAAAAATTCTATTTCTGCCACAAATAATCACACTATGATGATGAAAGAGAGAGAAAAGGTAACTAGTTAATTCAAAAGCTGTAGAAAAGATATACAATACCCGATCGATCGAGTTAAGCAAGTGAATCAATACTCAACAAAGAAAAACATATGGTATTATAGAATCACAATGACAAACTTAACCCGTAAAATGATATTCTGTAAAAACTTTAGGTAATAGATATTAGTCATTAGATGTGCATAGCCATGAAAATGTACCTCAGAGATATTGGTGGAGTTGTAGAGACCTTAAGCTTCAGGAAGAAATGAAATGATAAGAGTATTAGGCTCCTTTTTAGTTTATTTGTAGAAATTAATTAGCAAAATAAAGGGATCTGAGAGCGTATATTTGTGGGTCCATCCCTCATTTGGTAGAGTTATCATACAATAAGAAATTATTTTACACAAACAACCCTTCACGTGCCTATTAATTTAGCCCCAAAGATCATCTATACCACCAAATAATTATGACAATAAAGTCAATGATATAATATACATGGGTGGAAATCGTTTTCATCCCAACTTTGCTTTTAAAAATAAAATTCCCCTCCATTTTGAATAATCATCAAAGTCTTTCTGTTGTTCTAATTCAATTTTAAAATGCTTATTATATTCCTCCATTATCATTTCTTTTTACTTCAAAAATTATGATATTTTCACTTTTTTTAAATTCATGTAGGAGTAATAATTTTCCACAAAAGTATAACCATTATCGTTTATATGAAAAAAGTGAGAAATACTAATTTAATATATAAGTTAATGATATCCTATAATGAAGTAAGTTAGCATTATGAGAAAATTACTTTTAGTAATGATAATAAAATTATAATTTTTAGTTATACAAGTGAAAATAAAAGAGAATAATGATTATACAAATATATGTCATGTAGGAAATATAGAATATTTAATTTAATTAAGGTCAATTTTTTTTAAAGAATGTATTTATTTAGGTTTTAAATTATTTTTAACTATAATTAATTTATGTAATATATATTCCATCAATGTAAATCAAAATTTATTTATTTATATAAGCAATACAGAAATAATTGCCCTACCATTTATATTGCTTGAATGCCATTCTGATCTAAAAATAGTTATTTTAATTTATTTGTTCAATTTATGAAATCAAACGAATTTTTAAATTTATTTTTCATTTCTACCCTAAGTATCAAATAACTGAGTAAAATTTTAAGTTTTAAAGCATTATCAATAATGTTAATTTAGTAAAATATACATCTAATTAAATTTTTTTAAGGAATGTCATGAAAAATCATATGACAAACATTGCACAGAGTAAGAGAGTGGAGCAGGACAAAAATATGTGCATACATACATGTATACACATACGGTTCATAAAATATTATTATAATGAATTAACTTAAAGTAAAAAGTAATACGTATCGAGGTTAAAAAATAAATCATATATAATAAATTTTTTTTCTCCATATTTTTTATTATATTATATAGAAGAGTGAAGTGGTATGATGATCAAGGATAAAAATGAAATTTCATTCTATCAAAAATCTATTAAGAAAGGTAGTAAATAATTCTAGAATTTTTTTTCTATATATGAAATAAATAATGATCAAGGGTAAAAAAGTAATTTCACGCTAATAACAATCTACCAAAAATGATAACAAGAAAATTAAATATTTTTCGAAACATCTTTAGTTATTGTTATTACGATTAACTTATTTTATTGTTACTTCACTTTCTTTTCTTTTGTGAATTATTGTGATATATATTTATTACTCTATTTTACTTATCTTGATTTAGTTCTTAATGTTTTTTACATTCATTATACTTATAAAAAATGTCTACTTTAAATATATAAATTTATTATAAATAAATTATTCACATTTATTTTGGCTCTAATTAATTTACTTGAAAAGATATAAGTGTGATAAAATTAATATATCTATTAGATTGAAATTAAAGAAAAAGATGTTAAAAGTAACATTTATAAGTAAAAATGAAAAGGATGATATATTTCATTAAAGACGATCAAGAATAAAAATATAATTTCATTCTAAAAAAATATATTAAGAGAAATAGCAAGAAAAACAAATAATTCTAGAAATATCATTCTATATATGAAGTGAATGATGATCGAAGGTAAAAACGTAACTTCACGATAACAAAAATCTAACAAGAATGATAACAAGAAAATTAAATAGTTCTAGAAACATCTTTAGTTATTGTTATTACTTTTAACTCATTTTGTTATTACTTCACTTTTTTTATGAGTTATTGTGTATCTATTCGTTACTCTATTTTACTATTACTTTAATTCAATTCTTAATATTTTTCTATTCATTATACTGACTAAAAATGTCTACATTGATATAAAAAATCATTATAAAAATATGATTAATTATTGTCCCTTTCATTTTGGCTCTATTAATATACTTGAAAAGAAATAAGTGTGATCATAAGTAATAACATATATTAAATTCAAATAAAAAAAACTAAGTTTCAATATTTAAAAAAATATATTTAAAAGTAGGTCACTATTTTTTTTTGTCAAACACCTATGAAACATATTTTAAATGTATTCAGAAATGATCTATAGATGGATCAATAGACTCTATTTTCATATAGTTTATAAAAATAGTTAATATATTGAGACTCATAGTTTAATTTATTCTCTTAATGATTTTCAAATAAAATAGAAAAAGAGTATCATTAAATTAATTATTTAATTTGAAAATATTGTTTGACATGATGTTAAAATAATCACTTAGAAAATGTGATATTTTATCATTATTTCTTACCAAGTTTATTTGAAAATATCATAATAATTTTTCTTTTTAAAAACTAATTAAATTTCTATATAAATATATACAATAATATAATATTGAGCCCGTAAACATAATTTTTATTATATTAACCCCGTATCACGGACCTTAAATTATATGTATATGATATAAGAATGGCAAAATGGACAATGCAAAATAAAGGGGGAAGTTTGATTATTGTTCGAAATTGAGGGGGG
>NC_028639.1:11009150-11014567 GCF_001406875.1 Solanum pennellii
GTCGGTGGTGGGGGGGGTGAGGTGGGGGGTCAAGGATCAGGTGAAAAATAGAATTTTGAAATTGATTTTTTTTAAAACTGATGTTTTTGTAAAAAAAAAAAATAATATAATTTGAAGTTAGAGGAGAGTTTTGAAAAACGTTTTCCTTAATTTTTGAAGAGAAGTCATATTCCTTAATTTTGAGGAAAATGAGTTGATTTGGAAAATATTTTCCAAGACTTTTGTCCCAACCAAACATGAGAAGATTGAAAAACATTTCATACCAAACACACCATATATATCAATATGAATTAAGTTAATAACAATTCATACCTACTAGATTTGATTTCTTCATTGACAAACAAAAATAAAAGCTTGAAAAAATCACTGATATAATCTGATACAGGGAGATTGTCTCTGATACATCTCCTGCCAACCAATTCCTTGTGATTTCATATGATACAACCTGATATATTTCTTTTTCACGGTTCAAAGTAGACTATATATTGATACAATTTGAACTCTAATCCACCGGACCAAGCAGTATATATACTAGACATGTGTGCACGGGTCCAATATTTTTGTTGACAATATACACACATGGTTATACATTACATTTTTAGGCAATAACTATCACAAATATTGATAGGAAGACAATTGATAAAAGGTTGATAATTTATAGAGACATATTTACACATTACATTGTAATTGCAATGTTTAGACATACATATTGTTTATGCATTACAACACTGCTTATGCACATTTACACTATGCTATTTACATAATAGATGATGATGGTGCGACGTTGTAGTTGCAAAATACCTGCAGTAGGAAGAAAAAGTGTTTAAAGTTGTGAATGTGCAGCATAATAAGAAAGAAGTATGGTTGAATCTGACGTACCTTGTTGAAAATTAGGTGTCATGCATCTTTTGTGCAGCATCGAAGTTTACGTTGCTACAGAAACTTTGTGGGAAAGCATTTCAAACAACAGAATATTTGTACATAGTAAGAAGAATGGACAAATACTTCACTCTGTAAATTGAAGGTTTACTGACATACTATGCTAGCCATGATCTTGTGCAGTTACTTATAAAAATTATAGGGTAGTTGCACAATTTTAACTCTAGTTATAAGCTAAAACGCAAATTGAAGGAGATAAACGATGATAGAAAAATTAAGTTAAAGAACAGTAGGACCAATTCAGTAACAGAATTGTAGACATTTAGAAAGTGGAAGCAAGCAACATAACAACAAAAACTAAAAAAAGAGGCGATGCATTTTTTGTACAAACAATGTATGTCAAAAGTTGATTAAAAATTATGGGACTTCTCAACTCAGGCATACACATATCTTTCATATTGCGTAGGTAATTCAAAAGAAGCTTTAAGTTGTTAAAAGCAAGTAGAAAATGAGTGAAATCATTTTAAACGCACTGGAAAAAGCAGCAACAAGAGACTGATAAAGCAAAAATAATTATAGAAAACGGAAGGCCAACACTTGACAAAGTCTATAATGTTGAACAAACTTGAGAACAGTACTCACAACGATACAGACAAAAGCCTGAAAAAGAGCAATCGAAATTACCAGTTTGGTTTAGACAATTATAAGGGGTTTTAATATCAAAGATCTAAAGAGCCTTTACTGTCATTTCAGAGAGATCCTTGATTGGTCTTGGAAATCTAATTGAGTAAGCGCAATCAGCAATCGATAATTCTACCTAAAATTGGATGCAAGTATTACCTCCCTCTTTGATGCACATAGAGGGCACTTCAGGTGTTCAGTAGACTGATCTTTCAAACTGCTCTGCAGGTCCTTCTTTATGCCCATTCTTCTGATTTGTAAATGTTGTATTCCCTTGCACAATTCAAGAACCTCCCCATAATAGATTGCAAAATTTATTTCACTGTTGTGATCGGAAGATACTCTCCACAAAACTCAATTATACTGCTTTATGTTGATCTGAATTAAATCTAAATAGATGCACATATCTACTACAATTAGAATTTCAAGTGATCTAACAGAAAGTGACATACTGACTTTCCAACACGGTTATTAAAACAGATTTTTTCAGCTCTCATGTCACATGTTGTTATTTAACTCATAAGGTCATAGCGCAGAAGAATCATTACATGACAGCTGAATTAGCAACATGTTTACAGATGTAGTTGGAATCTCAATTTAGTGTTGTCTCTAACTTAGATTATCTTTGATACCTTTGGACCATAATAATACTATGTCTGGATAATAATGTCTATTGATTATTTATTTGTTCCTTTGAAAACAAAAGGAAAGAGACAAATATAGAAAGGGAGTGACTTCATCATCTACTGTATAACACTCGATCTTTATTAAAAATTCATACATATCCATAACTATATGAGACACTTATGTATTACAAGCACAAAAATTGGAGAAAACTACCTTGGTTCTTTAGTGGTATGAGTGTAAGATAGATCAGAGTGTCAAAGGAGGAGGGTGTGTTACAGTTGAGACCCAAAACATGTACATCTCCAAAAGTCACCTCCACATTACCTACACTGTAGTGAACATTAATTTCAGCAGAAGGCGCATGTCCTCGCAGGTACAAGCAGAACATAGTGCTTCACCAAAAAGTTCTTACAATATCTTGATCACTCTTAGGCTGAGAAAGGCAAAAGAAATATTATATGTTAAACTGTTCACTCATGTCTAGGTCGCTGAATCAATTTTCTTAGCAATTTGCTAATTACACTTTACAGTTTCCACTTTAAGTTTACATTTTACTCCTCTCAGCTTGAGTTGAAGATTTACTGAGGGACTTACCTATGTTATTTGCACAATTAGTGAAGCAACTGTGAAACCTTGACAGAACTTAGAGCATGACATTATCATTTTTTTACTCTATTTACACTTTCTTTGCTATTGACGAAAGTTAGATTACCTTTTCCCTTTAATTTATTCATTTCAGCAACAAAAGGCAATTTCAAAATATTATTGTCTTCTCTCCCTCGGTATTATCAAAAGCACGCTTGAAGTGCGCTTATGCCCGAAGTGAAGCTCAAAATGTGCGCCTCAGCATCATCATTAAGATTATAAGGTAAACTTTTCCTTGCCAATGATCGTCTTATGAAAAAGTAACACTAAGCAATTGATATTTCACTTTATCATTTTCCCCCCAATTTCTCTTGTCATATATTTGTTATCCATTTATATAATTATTAGTCTTGGATTGGACGAAACACTTTATTTATTCTTTACGCTTAAACCCCCACAAACTTCAAAGCTTTTTTGCATTTTTTTACTTTCATAACACTCCTCTTCCCTAAAGCGAGACACCTGTTCATTCTCCAATAAAAGAAAGCCAAATTTACTGTACAGTTTCTACTACCTTTAGTACAAACTAGGATATGCTGTGTTCGTCCTTTCATTGTGTCCCTTATTAATAAGGAGATTAACAGACAATTTTAACATACATCATAATAACCTTGAATGAAAATTGAGTAACAGTCTCGCATCTTGAGCACTCTTTCTTGTGACATTGTTGTGCCAACACCATACGAACAACATTATTTCTTCTTTTTGTATAAAATGTATGTTTCCTTACTTTAGAAGGCCTGACTTTGTCATTTCTTAATAGCTAATATCTGAACCTGGATAATAAAGCGGTCATCACAAAATCACAAGACAATCAAACACCAAAAGAAAATAAAACACAGACGGTATATTATCTTAGAGAAGTTATTTTTAAGTTCATGAATAATGTCGTAATGTAATAGCTCTTCAGAATAATATGACAGTTCACTTCTCAAATTTTAAATCATACCTCTCAATTGGCATCTCCAAAATTGAAAAAAGAAAGTAAAAGTAAAAGTAAATAAATAACAAAACATGTACAAAAATAAAGACCATATACAATTAGTTACTGAAAAAAATGAAGATTTAGCTGTACAAAATTTTAGACTGTAAAAAAGACAGCAAATAATTATTTGGAAGCAGATAGAAAAGTTCACATACTTACATCCTTAAAGCAAAGTCCAACTATTACTTACCTAATTTAAGTTTTCATTTTTTATTATTTAGTATCATTATAACTGCTTTGACTAAATACCGATTTTAATAATATGTCTTTAAATCATAATCTAGTACAAAGTGCGGAAAAAAGAGAAGCAGGCATAATAGACATATATGTTGTCATTCTCCTAAATTAACAAAATAGAAAATCCTAAGAGTTTTTCTGAGAATCCTCAATTACATTCTAAGAGTATGAGTATTAGAGAACTTTTAGCTCAAGATTACACACTAAGAAGGGAGAAACAATAATGTAATTGAATGTAACAATAATCGAGCAAAACAACTTTAGGAAAAGGCTTACATTTCGTGGACTGTTTGATTGAAGACCTTATGAAATCCATGGTTGGATCTGCCCAATAAAATAAATTCAAATTTGAACTTAAAAAAGGATTACTGCTTTGTTATATTTGTTCTTTTTGGTGTAACCTTTAGAGAGGTTTATTTACACCAGCAAATAAAGAGGTAGAAGAAAAAAACGCCGACTAAAAATTCATTGACGTAGCACAATAAATGAGAGAACTAGTGAGAGCGCACGAACCATCTGAGTACATATAAGTCGCAAGGAAAATAAATAACTCTAGGACTACATAGGAAGAATGTATAAAGAAAAGGAGAAGGGAAAAAAAGTTTTCTCCTAGATTGGTATATTTGCTCTTTATGAGTACCTGAATAGTTATATTTGCTGCACATTCTGAATTTTCTAAAATTACAGAACATAGAAACAAAATCATGCATTAGAAACATGCAAGTAGAAAAATTCACAATAAACTCACGTACAGTAAGAACATGAAGTAGAATTTGATTAAGATAAGAAAATTCAATATTAAACTAACCTTCATTAGGAACATGAAAGTAGAAAATTTAATAATCAACTAAAACAAAAATTAGAATCATTCAAGAATTGAAATCAAAACTGACAACAGATCTGCATTCAATAGAGACAGAATAGGGGGAAAAGGGATTCGAGAAACTAAAAACTTATTAGGAAGAAAAGCGAGATTTTACCAGGAAAAGGGATTTGAGGAATAAAAACACCAAAATCTGAAAAATCAAAACAAAAGAGTGAGAAGATAAATAAAACTAAAAACTTATTAAGAAGAAAAGATATTTTACCAGAAATCTTGTCTTGAAAGAGATTGAATTGAAAGATTATTGGATACAGATTGAGAGCTCTAATCTCATAAGCTGAAGCAATATCAATTGCTCACACGTGGAATTAAAAGGGCCTTTAGGTGTTAATACCCAATCAAATTGGGCCACAAAGGGCCAAAAATTATGAGGCCTTAGGTACAATTTGAAATGCTTTTGGTAGAACTTGTTAGTGCTGTGTTAGTCCAACCGAACTCCCACTTCTAAAAAAGATATATATATATATATATATATATATA
>NC_028639.1:11014986-11027315 GCF_001406875.1 Solanum pennellii
TATATATATATATATATATATATAGACACACCTCAATCTCTACCACCTAGATAAGAAAACCCTCAACCCCAAACAAGTTGTAACATGTGAAAAAATAAACAAATCATAAGCTAACACCCTTAATGGTTATGAAATCGCCATAAATTGATTAAAACCTCCAAAGTTACTTTTACAAGGAAACACACTAACACTCTTAGGGAACTTGTCTAAACAGGTTCAAGGTCTTCTAAAAGTACAATTTTTAAAAGAAATAAGACACAACTCTCACCATAAGGAAAGAGGAGTAGAAACTGTTAGGGATCATCAACATCTTCTCCTATGAAACATTACTGAATTCTTACAACCAGACTATACCAAGTGGCATAGTAAGAGTAGTATCCATACAAATAACACGTACTGGCAGGCATCATCGGTCGATCCGAACCTACCACATGCAGAAATTCAGAAGAAAACATGCAATATGAAAGTCACACCACTCAAAATATTTATCCATATGTTTTCACCATCTCAGGTATAATATCCATAAACTAGCACGGTTTGGACTCAACCTCCTACCTCATTCCGCTCTCAACTCTAGTATTTAAACATTCAACACCCTTGTCACTCTAAGGATTCCAAAGCCTACCATTTATGTCACCCTCATATCAGATCATAACTTAACCCTTCTATCGCATAGGGATTTCCCATATACAAGACCGCTACCAACTATGTTAACCCACTTACTAGTCTCACTCAAGTTCTCATGACAACACCTCAGCCTTTTCAGATCAGTATCCAAAACTGGTTCCTTAGATTAACTCGGTCATATTACTTCAAATCCCCATTATCAACTAGGTTCTAAGCACTAAAAATTATAGCCTATCCCAACACTTAAAACTATGCACCAGACCACGGTCATCATCTATAACATAGCAAAATAGATAAAATACAATCATAATCACAAGTATAATATAGCCTAGACTCTCAGTTCTCACCCTAAGTTGATATGAACAATAATCATGAACAAAATCAACATCAGTACAACAAAACATATTTGATGCATCACATCTTTCAAGTAACCCGGACCTCCTAAGGATCCTTAAAATATCATTCACAGTGTTTAACATCAAACCTGATCTACATAAGAACCATTCCAACATTTAAACACAAATCTTAGCCACTTATGGACCCACATGTACAATCCATTATGAAGAAGTAAACCCAGTTCACTCAGGGAACCAATATGTAAATACAATTCTCTCATGGAATTCACACCCAAACTTTTAGTGTATCGGTGTGGTCTCACGCCAATCAGAGTTAGTATTTATATTAGGCGTGATATCTGAGTCACCGTTGTTAGTGTAATGACGTGGTACCGCAGCCAACCGTATATGGATATTTGTGTATCATGTGTGGTATTCGAGCCAACCGTTAGTATATACCAGATGTGGTATTTGAGAAACCCATGGGGACATCCTCTACTAAGACGTGGTACGCGTGTCAACCAACAATTACAAACAATCATACATAATCACAAACATAATGAACAAGAATACTTGAAACCTCAACTCACATATCATTGCATGAAATTATCAACATAATATCGCTTCATATGCTTTCATATGTTTTTCCCAGAATGCATTACACAAATGATACTAATAAACAGTAAACATGCATACATACATATATTGGACAACACAACCATGCCTATATATCAATGGCCCAACATTGAACCACATTATGAGTACACATAGTTCCTGTTGATTACCACAAGTACCATAAATGACTATAACTCAAAAATTTCATAACACTTAGCCTTAAAATTATCACAAAATCACCCAACAAGAAAACTCAAAATTAACATTCAAGAACTAGAGAACCACCCCCTAGTTATTATCTTTTCCCACCTTCGTAGCAATAAAACAACCTTTGACCATTTAGACTCTGTGCCCTAAGGCCTCGGCATGAAAAATCCTGTCAATCTATAAAATATCATGTAATTGGAAGCATATCTAAACTACTTAGTTAAAAAATCTAGCCTATTTGGACGTCAAGCTGCTGTGACAAGTAAGTTGTGCGACTGATGATCTTCTTTCTTCTTCACAACTCTGAAGGTTAAATCATCTAATGTAACAATTGTAAGAATAATTAATAAACTACTCTTCTAACAAATACTTTGGCGTTCAAACCGACTAGTTCTACCCTCAAATCTACTCAAAAATTCTATTTTGAAAGGGTTAGATCAATGTGTAGTCCCAAGCACATAATCTATCAATGCTAACTCAAATTCAAGAGGTTTTCAACCTATTAATTTTCTATACATCAGAAAATTCTATCTAGGTTAACTTTCTATCCACACCATGATCAATCTAATGTTATTCTAAATATTAAATAATCAAACGAGTGTAAGATCGATGGAAGGACTTACCTTGAAGGAGGAAATCAATGGAAAATTGAAGAAATCACTATTTTATTGCTCTATCCCGACCTTAAATGAGTTTTAGGAGTAAATTAACATTTTAAGTCCGAAAATTGCATTTAACTGCAGGTAGGTCGCTGTAGCATTCCCGCTATAGTATCCTCATCTTTTCAACACGAACAGTCTTTGGTGAAATGGTCATAACATTTATTATGAATTCAAATAATGCAAACATCGTGGAGTTGTAAAGAACACTAATAGACATTTAATTTGATAAGTTATGAGTTACCTAATTCATTATAGGCTGAGAGATATGATTATTTGAAGTTTTCATACTTTAAACTTAAGCTCGAAACTAAATCGTCAGAGCACTTTCAACTTAACTAAGTGACAAGGGCATTATATGGACACATAATTCATAACTAATGTACTCACAACCAAGGAATTGATCCTAACCTATGAAGAATGCAACACCCCATATCCAAAACAGACCAAAAACCAGTTTTTCCTAAAATCTACAAGTACAACAGACAGTGGCCATCGACGGACTATAGCCTGACCCACGGTCCGTCCTGCACATCCGTCGATGAGTCAGAAACCCCCACAATCTCAGCCTAGGAAAATTTGACTAAGTGTCAAAAGAGGGACGGACCGACGGTCCGTAGGTCAGACTATGGTCGGTAGTCTGTATCCGTAGATCAACACCCTATTCACTCACTTTCTGATAAGAACCACGATTGACCAGCACGGTCCGTTGATGGACCTAGGTCTGACCATAAGTGAGAAATAGCAGATAGTTAGGGGGAAAATACAGTTGGGTCAACTTCAGATGGTCATAACTCTTAGCACAAAATGAATTAGGTGTCCCATGACCTACTAACAAATAGATAATTGAATTATCTTTCCATATCCACCAACCTTACTAAAATCAGACCTCCAAGTAAAAAGTTATGTCTGTTTTAGTAAAGGCCTATCGAACACGCCCAACCTACAAACCAAACGACGGACCGTCTATGGAACGACAGACCGTCTGTCCAGGTCGTCGTTTGGTTCGACAGCAGTTACCCAGGGATCTTTTGGTCTTTTCTCACTTTGTTTAAACCCCTTAAATACGTCGTTTTGACCTGAAATCATCAGGTTATAGTCAGTTTAAGCCTAGAATAAAACTTACACCTAAGTCAAATCATTAATCAAAACTTAGAAAATTAGAAGCAAGAAAGGAGAAAAAGGTCAAGAACCCTAGTTCAAGAATGCAACAAGGTTTCAGCCTCAAAATCTAAGTGTTTCTCTGTGAATTTCATCACCAGGTATGTGGGATTTCACGAGGTATGTGGGATTTCACGAGTGGGTTCCTTTCACCCATTGGGTTTCTAGTTTTCAGTCAATTCTTGGTTCTCTTATCATGATTAAACCTACGATTTCTAGAACTTAGATAGAACTTCATGAATTTACTACATATATGTTCCAAATCTTATTGTAAAGTTATTATTCAGTTTATCGCATGAATTTCATAACCCTTGCTTTGTATTTCTTTAGTTCTTGAATTACACAAGCTAGGTCAGACATTTCAGTTATTCAGTTATACATGCCTCAGTTTTTAATGCATCATTATCAGATTAAATATTGCATTCTCAGTTTTCACATTCAGTTTTGCGCTATCAAGTATTTACAGAAACTCAGTCATAATCAGTTAGTTACATAATTCATGGGAGTAGCATAATACTGAGTTGGACTAGGGTTCAACGTCCCTCATTAGTCCCAGAATTACTAGCAAAATAGGTTGTAAGTCCCTTCTGTGGGCAATCAATTTAGTGATCACGCCAGCATGCCTTTATACCTTTGGCAGGGTATATTGGGTCCCCTTGATGGGGTGTATACACCGGACTCCACATTTAGCTCATGTGGTTTTATTGTCGGTTATTTAGTAGCTCCACAGTTCAATAAGACTCTCTTGCATTGACCATTTATTAGTATACTCAGTATTCAATTTCAGCATGTTATAAATTGGTCATTGCATTCAGTTAGCTCAGAGATTTAGTACATCCTGTTCAGATTTTTATACTTTCTTTTGTGCTTGTTCAATTATATTTTATTTCAGCTTTATTCTATCCTACATGCTCATTACCTTTCAAGTACTAACACATACATGCGCTACATCTTCTCGTGATGTAGGTTCAGGTTCTCAGCATCCAAATCACACATAGATCGATTTCTGATCTTCAATTCAGCAGATTCAGTGGTGAAGCCTCATTCTCCGAGCACAATAGTCATGAGTTTCTTTTTAGTATTTAGTCTTTTAGTTTCAGTGTTTGCTAGATTTAGTTGGGGCTTGTTCCAGTATTTCTAGTTCAGTTTAGAGGCTATTTTAAGACATAGTTAGTTTCAGCTTAGTATTGAGTTAATTTTCCTTTGTATTAATCTCATTGTTTTCAAATATCTCAGTTATAAAATATGGGTATTCCCCATCTTTTGAGTTTAAATTTATGATTTAGTTTCCACAACAGTTTATATTCTTTAATATACTCATGATCATGCCAACAAGGTTAGCTTGGGATCACTTGTGGTCCTAGGTTCTGCGTCCGCGTCTAGTGGGTAGCTCGGAGCGTGACAAAACTTGGTATCAGAGCATTAGGTTCAAGAGTCCTAGATGTCTGAAAAACCGCACTAAGTAGAGTCCTTTCCATGGGTGTGAAGTGCACCACAACTAATGAGAGGGAGGCTACAAAGTGCTTTAGAAAAACTTCACTTTCTTGTTACTTTTATCGTGCGTAAGGAATGATCTTATTCCATTCTAACTTGACGTTCTACGTTTCAGATCATGCCTCCTCGTAGAGCTAACGATAGGAATGTGAATGCCATGAATGCAAAAGCAGCTGCTTCAGTCCCCGATCAAGAAGTCTCCAATGCTTAGTTCAGAAATGCTATACAGATGTTGGCTCAAAGTATGACTAACCAGAACAATCGGGTTCATGCTTATGTGAATGAAAATGGTGGATCAGTATAAGCAAGGGTCCGTGATTTTGTTAGGATGAATCCGCCTGAGTTCTTAGGACCACAAACTAATGAGGATCTTCAGAATTTCTTGGATGAGATCAAGAAGATCTTAGAGGTATTGCAAGTCACAGGGAATGATCGGGTTGAGTTGACATCATACCAGTTGAAGGATGTTGATCATATCTGGTACACTCAGTGGAAGGAAAATACGGGTACAGATGCAGCTCCTATTACTTGGTATTGCTTTAGTGAGACGTTTCTAAACAGTTTTTTCCCAATAGAGTTGAGAGAAGCAAAGGCTCAGGAATTCATGAACTTAAGGCAGGGTAACATGACAGTCCAAGAGTATGGACTCAAGTTTAACCAACTCTCTAGGTAAGCTCCTCACATGGTTGCTGACTCCGGGGCTCAGATGAATAAGTTTATAAAGTGTCGGATTTGGTGAAAACTGAGTGCAGAAGTGCTATGTTACTTGGAGATATGAACATCTCTAGGCTTATGACTCATTCTCAGCAGGTTGAGGGTTATAAGCTTAGGGAACATGCTAAGGAGAATAAGAAGGCTAGGACTGGGAACTATAACTATTCTCAACATAAATAGGGTGGTGGAAATCGCTCGCATAGTAAGCAAAAGTTTTCAGTTCACGCCCATTCGTCAGCTAGTGTTCCATCCTCCAAGAACATGTATGACCAGAAGGGTAGAGCATCAGGCTCTAAATCTCAAGGAAGTGTTCAGGCACAAAGACTACTCCACTTGCCCTAAGTGTGTTAAGAACCATCTGGGCGAGTGTCTTGCAGGAAAAGAGGGATGTTTGGGTGCGGTCAGTCTGTTCACAGGTTGAGGGATTGTCCTTCTAGACAGGGTCAAGGAGGCGGGAATGGTAGAGCTCAGTCTACAACTTCAGCAGCACATCAAGTCTCCCAGCTCAGCAGGGTAACTCATCTGGTACTGGTGGCGGTCAGCGCCAGAACATGTTGTATTCTCTTCAGGCTCTCCAGGATCAGGAAGGTTCTCCTGATGTAGTTACTAGTATATTTCTAGTCTTTGACCTTGATGTTTATGCGTTGTTAGATCCAGAGGCTACTCTTTCTTTTGTAACTCCTTACATAGCAGTCCAATTCAGTGTTAGTCCAGAAACTATCTCAAAACCTTTCTCAGTCTCTACTCCAGTCGGTGACCCAGTTATAGCTAGACGGGTATACAAAAATTACCCTGTCACAATCTCTCAGAAAGTCACCTCAGTAGATCTTGTAGAGTTAAAAATGGTAGACTTAGATGTCATTATAGGCATGGATTGGTTACATTCATGCCCCATTCGATTGTATAACTAGGATTGTTCATTTTCAGTTTCCAGATGAACCAATCTTAGAATAGAAGGGTAGTAGTTTAGCGCCTATGGGTCGATTCATCTCTTACCTTAAGGACAGAAAGATGATCTCTAAGGGTTATCTCTATCATCTAGTTAGGGTTATGGATTCTAGCTCTAACACCCCAACTATTGAGTCAATTCTAGTAGTTAATGAGTTTCCAGAAGATCTTCCCGGAGTCCCTCCCGAAAGGGAAATCGACTTTGAAATTGATCTCCTTTCAAATACCCAGCCTATTTCTATCCCTCCTTACAGAATGGCTCCAGCAGAGCTTAAGTAATTGAAAGAACAGTTGAAAGACCTTCTAGATAAGGGCTTCATCAGACCTAGTATTTTACCATGGGGTGCACCAGTATTGTTCGTAATGAAGAAAGATGGTTCTCTCAGAATGTGTATTGACTATAGACAGTTGAACAAGGTCACACTCAAGAATAAGTATCCCATCCCCAGGATTGGTGACGTGTTTGACCAACTTCAGGTGCTAGTCACTTCTCAAAGATAGACCTCCGATCGGGTTATCATCAGCTTAGAGTCATAGATAGTGACATTCTGAAAATAGCCTTCAGAACCCGGTATGGTCATTAAGAATTTGTAGTTATGTCATTTGGACTAACCAAGGCTCCTGCATCTTTCATAGATTTGATGAACAGATTGTTCAATCAGTACTTGGACTTTTTCGTTATCGTCTTCATTGATGACATCCTCATTTACTCTAGGAATGAGTAAGAACATGCGATTCATTTGAGAATTATTTTACAAACTCTCAAGGATCGCCAATTATTTGCTAAGTTTAGCAAATGTGAGTTTTGGTTGCAATCTGTTGCTTTTCCTGGTCACATTGTAACTAGCGAAGGGATCCGAGTTGATTCACAGAAGATAGAAGTAGTGAAACAATGGCCTAGTACCTCTGCTACAGAGATCAGAAGTTTCTTAGGCCTAGTGGGGTATTATAGAAGGTTCGTGGAAGGATTTTCATCCAGCCTCACCCTTGACTAGATTAACTCAGAAAATGGTCAAGTTTAAATAGTCAGACAATTGTGAGAAAAACTTTGCATAATTGAAAACTAGATTGACTATAGCTACTTCCTTGACTCTACCAGAGGGTTCAGATGGTTATGTTATTTATTGTGATGCATCCAGAGTTGGCCTGGTTGTGTGTTGATGCAGCGAGATAAGGTTATAGCTTATGATTCTAGACAACTTAAGGTGCATGAGAAGAACTATCAAACTCATGACCTCGAGCTTGCAGCGGTGGTGTTTACACTCAAGTTATGGAGACACTACTTGTATGGTGTTCATGTAGATGTGTTCACTGACCATAAGAGACTTCAGTATGTGTTCACCCAGAAAGAGTTGAATCTTCGCCAGAGGAGATGGCTTGAGTTCCTTAACGATTATGAGATAAACGTGCATTATCATCCTGGTAAGGCGAATGTAGTAGCAGATGCTCTTAGTAGATTATCTATGGGTAGTGTAGCCCACGTTGAGGAAGAAAGGAAGGAGCTAGTGAAGGATGTTCACAAGCTTGCTCGTTTAGGAGTTCGCCTTATGATCAATATCAGATAGTGGTGTAATAGTTTAGAATGGGGCAGAATCTTCCTTGGTAGTGGAGGTTAAGGAAAAGTAAGACAGTGATTCAATTTTTCTTGAACTTAAGGATGCAGTCCACAATCAGAGATGGGAGTTTTCCCAAGGGGGAGATGGTGTACTTCGCTACCAGGGTAGATGGTGTATTCTTGATGTGGGTGAGTTGAGAAAGCATATCCTTGCAGAATTCCATAATAACTCCATATGTTCTATTCACCCAGGTGACACTAAGATGTACCGCGATCTGCGGGAAGTCTATTGGTGGAATGGCATGAAGAGGGACATAGCAGATTTTGTGAGTAAGTGCCCCAATTGCCAGCAAGTCAAGGTAGAACATCAGAAACCAGGAGGTATGACTCAAGAGATCGATATTCCTACTTCGAAGTGAGATGTTATCAATATAGATTTCATCGTAGGGTTACCTTATACTCGTAGACAACATGACTCAATTTGGGTGATAGTTGATACGATGACTAAGTCTTATCGCTTTTTAGCATTTAAGACTACAAATTTGCAGAAGACTATGCCAAGCTTTACATTAATGAAATTGTGAGGTTGCATGGAGTTCCTTTGTCTATCATCTCAGATAGAGGACCTCAGTTTACCTCTCATTTTTGGAAGTCATTTCAGAAGGGTTTTGGTACTCAAGTTAACCTTAGTACAAAATTTCATCCAAAGACGGATGGGCAGGCAGAGCGTACAATTCAGACCTTAGAGGATATGTTGAGAGCTTGTGTGATTGATTTCAAGGGTAGTTGGAATGATCACCTTCCTCTTATTGAGTTTTCCTACAACAATAACTACCATTCCAGCATTCAAATGACCCTGTATGAGAATTTGTATGGGCATAGATGTAGATCTCCCCTTGGTTGGTTTGAAGTAGGTGAAACACCTTTAATAGGTCCAGATTCAGTCATTATGCTATGGAGAAAGTGCAACTCATTAGAGATAGACTTAAGACAACCCATAGTCGTCAGAAATCTTATGCAGATGTAAGCATAAGAGAATCAGAGTTCGAAGATGATGATTGGGTTTTACTGAAAGTGTCTCCTATGAAAGGAGTGGTGAGATTTGGCAAGAAAGGGAAGCTCAGTCCTAGATATGTAGGCCCTTACAAGATCTTGAAAAGGGTTGTCAATGTGGGATATGAGTTAGAGTTGCTAGCAGAATTAGCAACAGTGCACCTGGTCTTCCACATATCACTCTTGAAGAACGGTGTGGGTGATCCAGTCTCTGTAGTGCCATTAGAGAGTGTGGCGGTGAAAGATAGTCTTTCTTACGAGGATGTACCAGTTGAGATTCTTGACCGTCAGGTTAGAAGGTTGAGAAATAAAGAAGTCGCTTCAGTCAATGTTTTGTGGAGGCGTCAACCTGTAGAGGGAGCTACTTGGGAAGCAGAAGCAACCATGAAAGCCAAGTATCCTCACCTCTTTCCTTCCGATTCCACTCCAGCTTGAGGTAATAGTTCCTCTTCAGTTTTCCAGTCATTCATGCGTGAATTCAGTCTTAGAATCATGTTCCCTCAGTTTGTACATTCATTTTCAGCGTATTTTCATGTTCTTAGAACTCAATTCAGTCAGAAACTCAGCTCTCAGTGTTTACTAGTAAGGTTTGCAGCTCTATTCCTCTATTCCAGCTAGTTTATTCTTCATTCGAGTACGAATGTTCCCAAAGGGGAGATAATGTAACACCCCGTATCCAAAATAAACCAAAAACCAGTTTTTCAAAAAATCTACAGTTGCAACAGACGGTGGCCATCGACGGACCCTAGCCTGAACCACAATTCGTCCTGCACATCCATCGATGGAGTAAGAAACCCCCACAATCTCAACCTAGGAAAATTTGACGAAGTGTCGAACGAAGGACAGACCAACGATCCGTAGGTCAGACTATGATCCGTAGTCTGTATCTGCCGATCAACACCCCATTCATTCACTCTCTAATAAGAAACACGATTGACCAGTATGGTCCGTAGATGGACCTACAGTCCGTAGGTCTCACCGTAGCTGAGAAATTGCAGATAGTTAAGGGGGAAAATGTTGGGTCAACTTCATTATGTTCATAACTCTTAGCACAAAAGAAAATAAGGTGTCTCATGACCTACCAATAGATAGATAATTGAATTAGCTTTCCATAGCCACCGACCTTGCTAAAATCAGACCTCCGAGTAAAAACTTATGCCTGTTTTAGTAAAGGCCTGTCGAATAGGCCCAACCTACGGACCAAAAGATGGACCGTTGATGAAACGACGGACCGTCTATCCAAGTCATCATTTGGTCCGACAGCAATTAACCCAGGGGTCTTTTGGTCTTTTTCCACTTTATTTAAATCCTAAGATACACCTTTTTGACCCTAAATCATCAGGTTATAGTCAGTTTAAGTCTAGAAACATAACTAAAACTTACCATAGTCAAATCATTGATCAAAACATAGAAAATTACAAGCAAGAAAGAAGAAAAAGGTCAAGAACCCTAGTTCAAAACGCAACAAGGTTCCAGCAGTTCCAGCCCCGAAGACTAAGTGTTTCTCCGTGAATTTCCTCACCAGGTATGTGGGATTTCACTAGTGGGTTCCTGTCACCCATTGGGTTCCAGTTTTCAGTGAGTTCTTGGTTCTCTTATCATGATTAAGCCTAGGGTTTCTACAACTTTGATAGAACTTCATGAATCTACTAAATATATGTTCCAAATCATATTGTAAAGTTATTATTCAGTTTATCGCATGAATTTCAGAACTCTATCTTTGTATTTCTTTAGTTCTTGAATTACACATACTAGGTCAGATATTTCAGTTATTCAGTTATACATGCCTTAGTTTTTAATGCATCATTATCATATTAAATGTTGCATTCTCAGTTTATATGTTCAGTTTTGAGCTATCCAGCATTTACAGGAACTCAGTCATAATCAGTTAGTTACATAATTCATGAGAGTAGCATAATACCAAGTTGGACTAGGATTCAGCGTACCCCCAGAACTACTAGCCAAGTAGGTTGTAAGTCCCCTCTGTGGGCAATCAGTTTAGTGATCACACCAGCATGCCTTTATACCTTTGGCAGGGTATTGAGTCCTCACGATGGGACGTATACACCGGACTCCACATTTAACTCATGTGATTTTATTGTCGGTTATTTAGTAGCTCCCACAATTCAGTTAGACTCTCTTGCATTGACCATTTATTAGTATACTCAATATTCAGTTTCAACATGTTGTAAATTGATCATTGCATTCAGTTAGCTCAGAGATTTACTATATCATGTTTAGATCATTATACTTGCTTTTATGCTTGTTCAATTATGTTTTATTTATGCTTTATTCTATCCTACATGCTCAGTACCTTTCAAGTACTGACACATGTGTGCGCTACATCTTCTCGTGATGTATGTTCAGGTTCTCAGCATCTAGATCACGTATAGATCGATTTTCGATATTTACTTCAGCAGATTCAGTGGTGAGACCTTATTCTCCGAGGATAATAGTAATGAGTTTCTTTTCAGTATTTAGTCTTTTAGTTTCGGTTTTTTCTAGATTTAATTGGGGCTTGTTCCAGTATTTTTAGTCCAGTTTAGAGACTATAATCTCATTGTTTTTGAATATCTCAGTTATAGAATATGAGTATTCCCCATCTTTTGAGTTTGATATTATGATTTAGTTTTCGCAATAGTTTATATTCCTTAGTATGCTCATGATCATTCCAGCAGGGTTAGCTTGGAATCACTTCTAGTCCTAGGTTTCGTGTTCGCGTCTCGGAGGTAGCTTGGGGCGTGACAAAGAAAGAGACCATATACCTTTACCATAGAAATTTTTAGTAACAACTGAATGGTTCATACTATATATGTATTGATACATATATATTTGAGTTATGACCTTCATATCAATACATGTATTTAGCCTAATTATTCTTTCTATTCTAAAACTAGCTAACCTTTCTCCCCTCTCTCCCACTCTTCTCTCTCTCTCTCTCTCTCTCTCTCTCTCTATATA
>NC_028639.1:11028147-11048696 GCF_001406875.1 Solanum pennellii
TATATATATATATATATATATATGTATGTATATATATATGTATGTATATGTATAATCAAAATTTAATGCGGGATCGCTTCGATGTAAATACAGGTTCGTTTGAAGTTCATGAAATCTAAGGATGGAGAAAACGTTTATGGTTCCAACACGGCCCAAACAATGCCTTATTCACAGCTAACATGGGCCTTACCAAGAACACCAGACTAAGCCAAGGTCTTTCCATCCCTGAACTACAGTTCTTTGACCTTAGATATATCGAAACAATCCTTTACTTACCATGTCGTAATATTTCAAGTTGTTATTAGCCCAACATAAAGTATTAAGCCTATCATATAGGATTTTAAATATTAAAAACATTTAAAAATATATAGTGAAAGAGAGAAAAACAATACCTTAATTAGAGTAGACTCTCAACAATAAATTTTCTAAGTAGAAACAACAATTTTATTTATATGGTAGTGGAAATACAAGAGTAGTAATGCAAGAGAGGTTGGCCAAAGCCTGCTCTCTACCTTCTACTAAAAGATCCTTATATAGAAAGCACCTGAAGAAAAGTCTAAAATTTATGACGTAAGTGCTTACGTCATGTTACATTATTGGACCGATATTGGGGTCTTAAACTTTATAAAAGCTTACAATTATCTTTACTTTTATAAAAGTTAGTGCTTTTCAACTAGTTTTTTCTAGCCTCCTTCCCCTTTAGCGTGTCTGAACTAGAAGATTCTTTTATCTGATTCCTGAACTATTGAAGAAATATTTTAATGTCCATCTCTACTATGCTATGAATGCTTTGGGATTCTCCTGCTATACAGGTGTCTTCTTCTTCATTTGAGGTAGCCATAGATATATTATCTGAAAATTCCATGCCCATATTTTCTATTAGATCTTTTTTGACTTCTTCCATGTATGAAGTAAGAAATTTTGATTTTGAGATGACCCATTTCTTCATTTGCAGCCTTCTGGTTATTTGTTTGAAAGGACTGATATCATCTCGGCCTTGTATGACTTCTGATTGACGCTTGTTGATCTCGATAGTCTTTAATGGAGTTTATAATCTCCTGTCCATGGATTTTCCCTTCAACATCCTTTTGGAGTAATTTATTCCAAAATTTTGTATGAAATTTTCTCCTTAAGCAAAGAAATCCTTTTTTATTTATCTGGACTTCGATTGTCAATTTCATTATCCATGGAACAGAGAATTCTATTAAAAAAAATACATCAATGCCATTCCTTCAAAAAAAGATATCATTTTTTTGTAATTTTATCAATTTGGGTGATATGTCAACCCAGTCAGCATCTAGTGTTTTGTATTCCTCTGGCAATATATTTATAGATGAACCATATAAAATCCACCATTGGCAAAATCAACTTGGTATATGTTGTTTATAAACGTGAGAGCATATTTTTATAAACCATGAATATTTTCTATTAGGGTTTTCATATAACAAGGTTTTATTAAAACTCTCAATATAATCCCAGTAATTAAACTTGACTGCAATTTTTGTTCTTGATGGGTGTATATTTTTCCTTAATCGTGCTTATTCCCCATTCTTCTGGCGTGTATCTTTTTTATAATGAATTTTGAAAAGTTATAAACCTTTTTAGCATTGGTTGGGTAAAAGTGCTGACATTCAGCTGACCCAATAGATGAGAGTATTATCTCACAATGTATTCTGTATTTATAAGTTGGGACAACATATGCTGCTGTATCAAAATGCCTAGTCATTATTTGCCAAATCTATGGGCTTAAGAAGAAAGTATTACTTCATCTTTCTCATTTTTTTCATATACTTCAATATGTTCATTTCCTTCGTCAGTTATGGCTGAAGAATAGGATGGTGGATTATTACCCTAAGCTTGTTTGGATTGTATAAAATTCATGAATTCTTTGTACATGGATGTATAGTGTTAATTTCCGCTATGCTTGTACATGCTCCTGCAATGTTTGAAGCTATTAGCTTCTGGTTTCCTGTTTGGGCCAAGATATTATTTCTTCCCATGGGTGCTTTTCCTTTTCCTCTTCCTCTTCGTCTATTAGAGGAAGAATTTCCCGATGGCCGCATCACTCCTGTTATTAATAGATAAACAATTATTAACTTAAATATTCTCTAGTAAGAAAATCGGGAAGACTATTATCTGTTCCCTTTTTATAATGTATTTCAAAATCAAAAGGTGCTAACAAAGCTTGCCATCTTGCAAACATTTGTTTTGAAACATCATGTTTTACATCTTTATTAAAGATGAATTTCACTGCTTGACAATCAGTTTTTATAGTAAATTTTTGATACATAAATTCCTTGAAATTTTAAAACACTTTTAACAATAGCCAAAAATTCTTTAGCTATAGTAGTATAATTTTTTTTTGACTATTATTCCATTTTCCAGAATAGAATTGTATAAGGTAATCTTATTTTTCATTAGGAGAAATTCGTTTTGAAATTCCCCTATAGCCAATATCAGAAGCATCTGTTTTCACTATCTTCTGCCAATTCGGATTGGCTAAAGTGAGGCATGGTAGGTTATTAACCTTTGTCTTAATGTTTTTGACTGCTTTAATATGATTATCAGTCCATGTTTTAGAATTTTCTCGAAGTCTAGCATATAGTATAGTTGTGCCTTTAGCCAGACCTTTTATAAAAGGAGAGATATAATTTAAACTTCCAAGAATTGTTGGAGTTGAGTTTTATCAGTAATAACATCCGGGAATTTCGATAGAAACTCTATACTTTTTTGGATGAGAATAATTTTTTCTTTTTTAATATCATGGCCTAAGAATTTAACATTGGTTTGAAAATATGCAAATTTTGTCTAGATATAACCAAACCATTTTGAATAATAATTTTCTTAAATAGATCAAGATGTTTACAATGCATTTATATGATTTTTGAAAATATCAAATATCATCTATATATACGATGATAAAATTACTAAAGGGATTAAAAGTATCATTTATAATTTTTTGAAATTTTGAAGGAGCATTTTTTAGTCCAAGAGGCATAACATTCCATTCATATTGTCTCATTGGGACGTTAAAGGCTGTCTTATATTTATCTTCTTCATGAATTTGAATTTTTCAATAACCTGATTTTAAATCAAATTTTAAAAATATGATAGCTTCATGAAGTCAATCCAATAATTTTTTAATTGGGAATCGAATATCTGATCCACTTTAAAACTTTATTTAACGATTTATAATTTATGACAAGTCTAGGTACTCCTCTCTCTTGTTTTACTTGTTTATTAACATAAAAAGCAGTACAAGACAATGGAGATTTTGAGGGTCTTATTAAACCCTTTTGGAGAAGAGTATCAACCTCTTTTTTTACATAAATTTTGATATTCCGAATTCATTTGGCATGGTCTTGCCTTAGTGAGAATATTATCTTCCAAAAATTCTCCTTCATAAGGAAGACTCACCACATGCCTCCTCCTTTCCAAAAATACATTTGGGTGGTCTCCACATATTTGTAGAGAGAATTGATTCTTTAAAATCTCAATCTTTCCTTAGATTTTAGGATTTTGCAAAGTCCCTTCAATTGTAAAAGTATAAATCTCATTTTTAAGAAAATCTATTTGTTTATTTTTTAAAGATATCATATCTTTAACCTAATTAACGAATTTTTAAAATGATTGAGATATAAAAACTATTCTTAGTTTTCTTCCTTCGAAAGTATCAGTTATTTTGGTCTCATCCCATGAAGTTATAGGATATATATGCCAGAAAAAAGGCATTCCTAGAATGATTTCATTAGAAATATTTTTTACTAAAACAAAACTTTCAGGTATACATATATTATTTGTACATACATATGCTTTAGGAATTTTATATTCAATATCTATTTAATGACCACTAGCATTATGAAGACTATGTGTAGTCTTATTAAAATATCTTGATGTAATTAATCCTTCTTGAATGCAATTTAAATCAGCTCCACTATCAATTAGAGCAATAAAATCTTTTTTTAGGTTATAATCAATAAAAAAGTAATTTTTGCTAAAGATTTATGAGTTGTAATTAGCTCAATAGTTTCTAAAAATAAATTCTTGTTATCAATAGATTCACTAGGGATGTCAGGAAGATTACTCTCTTGAACATTAGGAGGATCATCTTCAGCTATGACATGTTTCCCATGATGATCTTTGTCTTTACTTTCTGTATAAGTAATTCTTTCATCAAGAATCATATTATTTTTTTGAGAAAAGATATTTCTTTTTTGAGATTATTAATCTCCTCAACCAAGTCTTGAATTTTAGTAGGAATATGATGCCTTTGAGACCTCAATTTTAGTTGTTTTCTTACCTTTATCATGGTATAAGAACTATTATGAGCATGATTTTCTTTAGAAATTCTAGTATTACTAGTAGAGATGCTGCTATTATCAATTTTCTCGATAATTTAGGACCTTAATGTTGGGTCATCAATCATCCTAAGTATTTCTATCCAATTGTCATTACTTATAACATTGATGTTTAAGTCCTTGAACTGAGAATATAACTTATAGTATTCATCCTTATCTTTATCACAAGGTTGGCCAATCTGGCAAGACGTACATTCTTCCTCAGATGAGGACATGTAGTCTTCTTCATGAAGAACTTTTAGGTCTCACTAGTAGAGGATCCCTCTTCGTCACTATTATTAGGGCTTGAATTTTCTGAAGAGGAATTAAGGAGGATTTTACTTAAAGAATCCTTAATATTATCCTCCATATCAAGGCTTTTAATCTTATTTTTGACCTTGCAGTCTCTTGCATAATGACCAACTCTTCCACATTTGTGGCAGACATTTGATTTATTATTCTTATAAAACTCCTTTTCATAATTCATTTTCCTTTTTTCACGTTTGTGTAAGAGTTTCTTTTTCTTGTACTGCCTATGAGGCTTTTCATTATAATCTCTTTTTTCCTTATGTCTATTAAACTTTCTAGAGGATTCAGGAATATCAATTGCAAACTGTTCACACCATTCCCCTAATTGTTGTTTTTCATTTAAATTATATTTTTTAATTTGTTGATTCAACTTGATCTCGTTACATAAAGAGAGACATTTTTGAGTACATATACTTATAAGTTTTCCATAAGTATAGTTATCATAATTTATACTTACTATCACCATAATTAATACTTACTGCATCTCCTCTAAGGGATTTTTTAACTTTTTCTGCAAATAAAGCTGGAAGCCCATCTATAAATTTGGATTTCTAGTGAGAGTTATTACACTCTGGTAATTTCATAACCTTTGATAGAAAAACATCCTTGTACTATCTAAAGGAAGTAAGGGTTTTGCATCTGAGGATTTGGAGCATTGTCCTAATGATTTCACTATTATCTGACCATCTTCAAGAAAAATATTCTATAATGATTAGAACTAAAGTGTAGATTACATTTGGAATTATTCCATTCTCATCCTTAACGGCATTTAAAATGATCATACATTGGGATTCTGAAAGATAATTATCCCACCATCCCTTTAATTGACCTGTAAATCCGACAATAATCATGTTAGCAGTGTCTTTTTTGGAATTCTTATTTGCCTTAAAGATTGTGATGTACATAAGAATTCTATGAGCTAGAGAATAAATTTGTCTATCAGTAAATCCATCAATATTCCACTCATAAATCTCTGTCCCACTAAAACTATTGGAGATATAATATTCTTGCTCCTCTAAGAGAATATCTTGAGGAGTCGGCCTAGGATAGTAGTACATCCTTTGAACTGGTTTTCTAGCATGTTTCCCTGAGATTTTATTAATCTTATCTTGAATATTATTATTCTTATCGATGATATCTTGCTCCCTTAGTTGGAGGGGATCAATATTTAACCCTTGAAATTGGAATTTTTCTTGAAGTAATCTCTCAATATTATCAAGTTTAGATAATTTAAAGTCCTTAATTTCTTGAGGGAGTTGAATAGTAGGAGTGACTTTCTCCTTTTCTTTATCTGGAATTTTAGATTTCTCTAATTTCGAACATAAATGACTAACTTTATCATGCAAAGAAAGAATATGCTCTCCTAAAATGCTCACATAAACATTTGTGTAATTATTTTGTCTTATTAGATTTTTAACATGTTTTTGAAGTAATTAAAGCAGTATCATTATCATCAAACAATTTTGCAAAAGCAGTAAAATGTACAATCTTATTATCTTTTTCAATTTGAAAAGATTGTTGAGGAGGTAGAAGAGATTTGGTAATTGAACCGTCAGATAATTTATAATCTTGTTTTAACATAGAAATATAGCTATAAACATATTTCGTCATGAACCATGGTACAAAAGCAATAACTTTATTTGCTGTATAAAGATCATTATAAAAATCTTTTTAAAAAAATGTTTGTTGATTATTATCAAAATTTTTGAAAAACCATTTTCTAAATGACTCCCATCTGGGCTGAAAAAATTCATTTGAAATTTTCTTACTTACCGGTGATAATGATCTAAAATCAATAAGTTTTGATCTATCCATGTAAACCACTTGGAAAGCCCATTTCGGACAACGTAGGTTCCATGTCAGGAGTAACTATATGATTTTCAATATTGATATTATCAACTCTTTTTTCTTCTCTCATATAAGAGGTAGATACTCTAGAATTATCTTCTTCTCTAATTTGAAAAGTAGATGCTCTTGAAGGCATATCAACAATATAATCAACCGGAGATATATAAAATGAGTTCGTTCTAAGCATTCTTGAAGGAACACCTAATTGTCAGCATAACTCATTAATAAATTTTGGTCAGTGTAATTTTATTCTCACCGTCCAGTCGGGAGTTTGCTCAATATTGGAAATATCAGGATTTATATTATTTTTGTGGAGCTGCTTCTTCGATCACTCATTCTTTAGAAAAATCAATTTCATTCCATTTACTAGGTCTTCTAGTTATAACTTTAGACTTACTAAAGTTTGTTTCTATTAAAGTTATTTCATTTTTAAATGCAAAATTTTACACATAGGATTTCAAGTATATAATGGCTTGTAGTAAATTATGTAACAAATACATATAACTTCTGTACTCGACAAATAATCATAACCATGCAATTTTATACTTAATATTAAAGTATTTAGTGAATTTTCATCAATCAAAGAGATTTGCAAATTAGGATAGGCATTAAAATAAACATGGGCATATGCCAAACTCGTTTGAATTGTGCCTATAAGAGATGTTTTCCAATTCTGATTTCTGCCATCCCTCAGAGCTGCTATAAAGCTCTCTGGTAGGCCTCTTAGAGTAAGGGGCTTAAAAACAACTTGTACTGAGCCAATATGCATAAATCTATCATTTTCTCTATAAGGAGCAAAATTTTAATTTAAAAGTACCATGATTCGAATTCACAGTAATAGTTTCTTCTGTGGATTTAACAATTTGTTTAAATCTCATTTTTTCAAAAGTACTCATTTGGCATATAACCTTGGGTTGAATTTTAGGAATAGTCCATTTATTTAGACTAGTTGTTGAGGCATATCATATTCCTCTTTTCTACTGTTTTTACTAGTAGTATGTTTCTTCACAATGTTCATATTAATAAAATTGCTATTAATAAAATAAATGCTAGCAAGATGACAAGCTTTGTTAGCACCTTTTGATTTTGAAATACATTATAAAAAGGAAAAAGATAATAGTCTTCCCGATTTTCTTACTAGCGAATATTTAAGTTAATAACTCTTTGTCTATTAATAACAGGAGTGATGAGGCCATCGGGAAATTCTTCCTCTAATAGAGGAAGAGGAAGAGGAAGAGGAAGAGGGAGAGAAAAAGCACCCATGCAAAGAAATAATATCTTGGCCCAAATAGGAATCAAAAGCTAATAGCTTCAAACATTGCAGGAGCATATACAAGCACATCGGGAATTAACACTAAACATCCAATCTACAAAGAATTCATGAATTTTATACAATCCAAACAAGCTTAGGGTAATAACTCACCATCCTATTCTTCAGGCATAACCGACGAAGGAAATGAAAATATTGAAGTATATGAAAAAAATGAGAAAGATGAAGTAATACTTCTTCTTGAGCCCATAGATTTACAATGAAAAGACGATCCATGACAAATAATGACTGAGTATTTTGATACATCATCATATGTTGTCCCAACTTATAATACAGAATGCATTATGAGATAATACTCTCATCTATTATGTCAGCTAAATTTCAGCACTTTTACCCAGCCAATGCTAAAAAAGTATATAACTTTTCAAGATTCATTATAAAAAAGATATTCACCCCAGTAGAACGGGGAATAAGCACGATGAAGGAAAGAGACTACACCCATCCAGAACAAAAAATTGCAGTCAAGTTTAATTTCAGGGATTATATTGAGAGTTTTAATAAAACCTTGTTATATGAAAACTCTAATAGAAAACATTCATGGTTTATAAAAATATGCTCTCACATTTATAAATAACATATACCAAGTTGGTTTTTCCAATGGTGGATTTTATATGGTCCATCTATAATATATTGCCAGAGGAATACAAAACATTACATATTGAATGGATTGACGTATACCCAAATTGATAAAATTATAAAAAGATGATATCTTTTTTTAAAGGAATGTCATTGATGTATTTTTTCATAGAATTCTCTGTTCCGTGGATAATGAAATGGACAGTCGTAGTCCATATAAATGAAGAAGGGTTTCCTTGCTTAAGGAGGGAATTCTAAACAAAATTTTTGGAGTAAATTACTCTAGAAGGATGTTGAAGGAAAAATCCATGGACAGGAGATTATAAACTCCATTAAAGGCTATCAAAATCAACAAGTGTCAATCAGAAGTCATACAAGGCCAAGACGATATTAGTCCTTTCAAACAAATAACCAAAAGGTTGCAAATGAAGAAATGGGTCATCTCAAAATCGAAACTTCTTACTTTATACACGGAAGAAGTCAAAAAAGATCTAATAAAAAATATGGGCATGAAATTTTTGGATAATATATTTATGGCTACCTCAAATGAAGAAGAAGACACCTGTATAGCAGGAGAAACCCAAAGCGTTCATAGCATAGAAGAGATGGACATTAAAACATTTCTTCAACAGTTCATGAATCAAATAAAAGAATCTTCTAGTTCAGACACGCTAAAGGTGAAGGAGGCTAGTAAAAACTAGTTGAAAAGACACTAATTTTTATAAAAAGTAAAGATAATTGTAAGCTTTTATAAAGTTTAAGACCCCAATGTCGGTCCAATAATATAAATGACGTAAGCACTAACTTCATAAATTTTAGACTTTTCTTCAGGTCCTTTCTATATAAGTATCTTTTAGTAGAAGGTAGAGAGCAGACTTTGACCAATCTCTCTTGTATTACTACTTTTGTATTTTCACTACCATATAAATAAAATTGTTGTTTCTACTTAGAAGATTTATTGCTGAAAGTGATCTCTAATTAAGGTATTATTTCTCTCTCTTTCACTATGAATTTAAACGTTTTTAATATTTAAAAGCCTAAATGATAGGCTAAATACTTTGTGTTTGGCTAACTACAACTTGAACTATTACGACATGATAAGTAAAGGACTGTTCCGATGTATCTAAGGTCAAAGTAATGTAGTCCAGGGACGGGAAGATCTTGGCTTAGTCCGGTATTCCTGGTAAGGCCCATGTTAGCTGTGAATAAGGCGTTGTTTCGGCCGTTTTGAAACCGTAAAAGTTCTTTCCATCCTTAGATCTCGCATTAAATTTAAATTATATATATATATATATATATATTAGAGCCCGTCAATATGAGTTTGGCCCACTGAGCTGGCTCAGCCTTGTTCATGATTTGGTAGAACTGAACTAAAACTACTAGAGTCCATTTAAGAATGAGACTTTTTTAGTTCACCTTAAGTAAGCCCATAGGTCTATGAGGCTTGAGCGAGGCTGAGCTGGTCTAGGTCATGAGACAAACAAAAAAACATTATTTCAAAAAAATATAAGTAACGGCAAACATTATACGTTATGAAAACTATCCTAACAGCAGAGACCAACTTTACCCTTTACTCTTAATTAAATGTCATTAATTAGGCTATTTATCATGAGTTACGGAAAACGATCCCTATATAAGCTATGGGAGATCACCACCTTGTAGAGAAATGATCATGAAAATTGTCTTAAAATTGTAGATTAATTCCAAGCTTGATCATTTATTTAGAAACAATTTGTGTTTGTATTACAATCCATATTAAACAAGTACATACATTATACATTAAGGTTTACTACATTATATGCCATAAATTCAAAGAGAGTAATGTCGAAACCAGCAGAAATTGTTTCCTCTGTCACATTCCTCTGCTTCATCACCTCTAGTATGAATCCACCACATAAGATTTGTACGCGAGTTTCCATCGTCATAACTCGTTAATCTTCTTGTTTTCTCCAAAGCACTTGTTTTATCATACATCCCTTCTAAAGCATACACAAACCCCTTCCACCCTTCTCCAACGCCTCGTCTTGCAAGAGCTGGCGTTGTCCATTGGACCAAATCTCTCACGAACCGAGCATCAGAGAATACAACTTCAGTAATAGGCAATAAAGGTAAAACCTGAATACCAAGTCTACATTCTTTCCAATCAGGCGGAGCAAACCAAAGGCCACTGTCCCTTTTATTAGACCATAAAACTCCGACTACACGGTTATTTTTCGTGTATTCCTCTACATACAAGTTGCTTTCCTCTTTAACATGCCACCAAGTTTGTGCTGAATGAATCTCCATTGCTGAAAGAGTTGATCCAATGGAAACAAGATGAGTGTCACCATATGCTAATCCCATTAAAGCTGCTGAATAGTACGCGTTCACCGCTTCACTTGTGCTCTCCTGGTTCCTACCATCTGCAAACTCGGTTAAACCCCCTGCCCAAGAATGCAATTTCCACAAATCAAAGCACCTCAACCGCGTATAGTGTGAAGTTTCTTGCCTGCTTAAGTTCATGAAATCCGCCATAAGAGAATAAGTTTGTGGCCTATACTTTCTTCCCCACATTGGATCTATCTTGACAAGCACTGCAATAGCATAAAGGAAATAACCAATGTGGTAATGGTGATCATTATATACTCCGAATCCAAAATCAGCACCGGAATCCATTGAACCTTGTTTAGTTACAATTCCACCCCATTTTGTATCATAAAAGAAACCATTTGCTTCGAAAGTTCCATCTAACCAAGGTTCAATTGTATCCTTCAAGAATTTGCGGATTGTTGGGATAACATCAACGTAACAAACCTCTTCGGCAATCAATGCTAGCCTTGCAGCTCGTGCAATCAACTTCCCATAAAAGTAAGATGATGATGACAATGTTGAGATTAACGTTGAGTTCAAGTCATCGACATCCTTAGTCAAAGCATCAATTATTTCAGAACAAGACTCCTCCTTTACACCTTTAATCGAATGCCATGTTACAGAAATCGGATCACTCTTCAATAGCCACGAGTCTCCAACAACGCCGACAAGCTCACCATCAATACTATTATACTTAAAATCCTCCAAGATAACACCTGAACGATCCGAGAGCAGTTGGACATGCAGGGGATGAGCAAGCATCAACAAGTCCCCCCATCCAGCCTTTTCCCACTTGTACTCGACACAAAATGGCTGATTGAAAACAGCATTACCAGATTTAGGATAACAAGAACTAAACCGATCAAGAACTGCTTCATAGTCAGAATTTGGCAAGAGAACAATCCTTATTGTACCCGAAAACTCACTAGAAGTGATATTATTCATATCGTTGCTCAAATTGATTGGTGAAGACGCGTACAAAATCCATGTTTGTCCATTGTTAAGCCTAACAGTATATTTGGTGAGAGTAGCATTCCAAGAGCATTCAAGAATAGCATGAATGGTAGAAATCTTAAGTGCAACATCAACAATGACATTACAAGTAACAAAGGGACATCCCCTTACAAGAAAGAACCTAAGGTTACTCGATGGAAGGTCCAACGTAACACTAAGATCACTAAATGATGAAATAACATGAGGTGCATTTGGATTAGGATTATTCAACATAGAAATAGTGAGATCAGCATTGAATATCTGGTAAATGAATGAAGGATTACGGAACTGAGGTGGGTAACAAATACTAAGAGATGAATTCGACGATTTTATAAGATATGGATGAATGTATTCAGGCTGATCACCATTTTTCAAGACAAAGTTTTGAAAGAAAGAATTTGTAGGCAAAGGAGTTGACAAGAGATTATGCGCGAAAAATTGAGACGGATCAGGAAGGACAGTAGATTTTGCTTTTGGAAACAGAAAAGGTTGTAACAATGGCCTAATTTGTTGTTGTGTAGACATTTCAGGGGATTTTGGTGGACTAATTTGAGGAGGTGGTGGCTCTGGCTGAGGAGGAGGTAATATATAGTGTTTCGAACGTCTCTTGAAAGGTGTCGTGACAAATGTTTTGACTCGCGTAGTAATCTTTTTCAACGCCATGGAAGGTAATTTTAGTTGCGCAATATTGAAACAACAACCAAACAAGATTGATTGTGCCACTATGTTACCAGCCAATAAATTGAAATAATATAACAATAATAATAATAATAATGAAATTTCAACTGATTTCCAACCTCACAAGAGAGGAAATTAGGAATTAGAAAAGAGCAAGTTGGATATTGCTTATAGAGGCGTTTAAAAATAGGAAACGGTGCCTTGCCTATACACCAAGTCTTAGAGTATATGTATGTTTACCTTTGGGGTTTTGCACATATTCCTATTCTTTCATTTCACTCCATATATAAATATATATTACTCCATTGTTAAAATTTGTAATCTAAAATAAAACTTACATATTTGTTGTAGCTATATATAAATAGGGAAAATGCTCAGATATACTATCGAACTTTGAGAAAAAACTTATTTGTGTCATTCATTAAAAGTTTGACTTATTTATGTCATTTTCGTTTGAGAAAAAGTTCATCCATGTCATTATTTGTTAATCATATATTACTAAAAGCATGAACAAAAAAGTTGAAAGTTGAATTACGGTTTTACCCTTTCTACAAATTAAATTATTATAAAATATTTAAATATTTGATTGTATAAATTTAATTAAATGTTAATGACTTTTAGACTTCCTAAGATTAATTCCTAATTAAATATCTAATTTATTAAAATTTATCATCTATAATCTATATGTATATAATTTTTAAAGAAAATCTTTACCTAAATTTCTTTTCTTTCCCTCTTCTTATAACTTTTTCCTTAACCCCCTCTCATGAATAATATAATTGATATGGATAAAGTATTATCCTTTATGACAAATAACGAAATTTAATAATTTAAAGGGTGCAAATCTACAAAATGGAGACGCACATTGATAATGTCCTCTTGATTATTATTAAAGAATGACTCTAGCTTCACAAATTTAATTCATTAATGCTTAATTACATGATAAGAACTTTAGTTGTTCTTTTTACATGGTTTGCTAACTTTAATTTTTTTTTCATATTCTTCATTTATTTATTATTATTTTCTAATTACTTATTTAACTTTTATACTCTTAATATTCATAACTCTCATCTTTTCATATTCATAACCTCCAAACATTTAAACTAAAACTTTAAGATATCTTTTGATATTCCTTCTATTCTATTTATGTAAATTCAACTTCTTTATCTCATGAAACCCCTATGAAGATTATTAGGCTATTATTTTTATTCTATAGTAAAAACAGATGATGAAGACTCTTGAATTTTGATAGGATATGAAAGGAGTCGATAAAAACTCAGAGAGTTATGTACTAATTTTGTACTTATATTTTCATCTATATACATCAATCTTATAAGAATAATGTCTATATTGTATTTTTACTTAAATATTCTGTTTCTTTTTGTCTTTTTTTCACTCTTTTAGACTTCTTAATTTAGTTTTCTATGAATGTTTTATTGTCGTAAGTCTTTGAATTTTGTAATTGATACATTTTATTATTCATTATAATTATATATATATTTCCATGAGATTTTAGTCATTCTAACGTATCTATAAAAATTTACATGAAACACACGTGCGAAGCACGTCCTCAGAAACTAGTTGAAAATAAGTTCAAATTTGCAAAATCATTTTTAACACGCGGCCAATTATGATACGACCACATCATTGTTTAAATTATTTTTAAAGGGAAGACTCAGATGTGAACTTTGAGAAAAAAAATTCATCTATGTCATTTATTAAAAGTTTGACTCATTTATATCATTTCAGTTAAATAATAATGACATAAATAAGTCCTTTTCTTAAAGTTTGATAGCATATTTTGAGTTTTTTCCTATAAACAATTTCATCAAAAAGTAAAAATAAGAATTTTATGGTTAAGTTGTTTTTCATTATAGACTTATGTGATATTCTTTTAGAATGGACTAAAAAAATATATATCACGTAAATTGAGACGTGTAGAGTATATAATGTAAGTATATTCTTTTGAAATAAAACAAAAAAAATATATCACACAAATTAAAACACGCAAAGTATATAATTTAACTATATTCTTAAACTATTTATATATTCCACACACATTGATTCAATTTTGAATATACTTTGCTGTATAGTAATGTGCGTGACGGCAAAGAGGAAGAATTAGTTGGATTGCAGGTGAACATGAAAACTGTGTGGCCCTTGTGGGAAGAGTGGTAAGATGTCTCCTAGTGTAAGACGTAGGTTGTTTCTCGATATGCGCTATAAAGTCATGATTTTAAAATATGATTTAAGATTGAATTTAGACATGTAATTTGAGAAATCGGATTTTTATAGAAAAACTTGATTTGAAATTTCAAAATAATCATTTTAAATTCTGAAAGAAAAAAAGAATTGGGATTAGGGAAGAGAAAATAGGGAGGAGATTACAATGTGGGGAATTGAACCCTCACAACAAGGTGGAAGTTCGGGTAGCCAACCAACACGGCTACAATGATTCCACATTGCAAAATATATCATGTTCTGTGTGAAAGAATTGTTTATACCACGTGAAAGAATTATATTAAATAATAATTTGTTACTGTTATTACTAATTAGTGGATCTTTATAAACTTATGTGTATAATTTCGAAGTCCGTAATCACATATGTTTATTTATAAAAAGAACATAAAGATATGCGACTATTGATGTGAAACATTAAGATATATTTTCATATATTGTTTATGAATTATGCTTTGCTCATTTGATAAAATTGTATCAAAAAATGAAAATTTGATAGTCTCATAACTTGTGCATTTTCGTGTTTATAAGAAAAATAATAACTTCATAAATTTAGATTGTATGTCCAAACAATATTTCATTTAAATTTATTTAATATCAAAACATAATTTTATATTACATATCTAAACGAGCCTATAGTTAGGTAGACACAAATTGGAGATTTAAAGTTAACTTAGGGATTGTTTGCTCGTTGGTTATTGAGTAGAATTAACAAATATGAGGAAAAATCTACCATAAAGTTATAAGATTATTGTTTTTTTCTCTCTTTCCACATTAAAAAACAGCATTGCTTATACAATCTTATTATTCATATTTTTCATTTGGTCTTGCTAATATACATTTATAAGTCACCAAGAAATTTATGTGTTTTTTATGCATAATAAAAAGTGGAATGACTAATTAATAACCTTTGTACAATTAACTTTTACATTATCAACATGTACATCACTCTAATTAGCAACCAAACAAAATCCTTTAGTACCAAACTTTTAAAATTATGTATTCAATTTAACATTTATATCAGTTTTTTAAAAAATATCTTCATCCTAATCTATCGATATATTTTTTAATGGAAAATATTGAAGGAAGGGATGTGTTGAAATTGATTTGAAGGTATGTTTGCTGGTTTGTTAAGCAAAGAAAGGGAATCTATTAAATGTGAAAAGTCTTTTCGTCTATAATAATTCATTTTCTTGAAAATTAAAATGCATAGTTATAGGGAAACAGCAAAATCTACCCTCAAGACCTTAACTATTTTTATTTTTCAATTCCATTTACCCAAGTTATGATAACTTGATTGAATCAATGAATCTTGTGATAGGAACAAAAGAGATGAAGAAGAGAGAAAAATCTGATTGAGATTATAATTTGGAGTAACCGTCTGCCTTTATTTTAGAAGCAACTACTATTTATATTGTTACTGTAACGACCATTTTCGGTCGTTTTGAGCACTAGAACTTTTTATGTCAGAAAATATTTTACGATAGGTTTAAATGGGTGTTTTGGACTATTCATAATTATAATTATGAAATTAGTGGGGTAGTTTTAATAATTTATTTAGTTGGAGGTTAAATAAAATAATATTAAAATTAATATTAGATCACTTTCACACTTTTATAAATATCCATATAATAGTTAGGGTAAGAAATAATCTGTAGAAGAAAGAAAAAGAAGGAAAGCGGAAAACAACGGGTTAAACGAAAGGAAATCCCGGCAGCCTTCAGGTTAGAGTTCTCTTAAGTTTTTCTACTTACGTGTTTTATATGTAGGTGTGAATTATTATTCATAGGTTAGTGGTTTTTTTTTTTTTTTTTTTTTGTGGTTGTGGAGATAAAATTTAGCCAATGAATGAATAGTTTATGATTGGAAGGTTGACCGGCATTAGTGATCAATAATTAACATAAGAATTGTTAATCAATTTTGAGTTCATTGTATTAAAATTGAAGTGTATTTACAGTTTGGTTTCGTAACCAGGTGCTTGGAAATTCTATATTACTATATTGTTAGTAGAGAATGAAATATTCATAAATTCTATTCGTATGCTATACTACTTAGATTGCAAATTAGTTCAAGGATGGGGTTGGAATTAGTATAGCAAATTTTTCCTAGATGAAATTGAATTGTCATTTGAAAGATACTCATGTGTAGCATGGCTTATACATGTGATGGGTTAAGTAGTTAAAGAGAATCAACAGATGGTAGAAGTGATTACATGCATAGTAGCCGAGTTCTAATATTAGATATTGTTTTTGGTTCGTTCTTTTATGGAATATGCATGGTGCATATGTATTCTGGAAGTTTAAAGATTTTGTTTTTTTTTGAAATGATTAGTAATTGGATAATTCTTATAATTATCACATTATAATTCAAGTTTAGATATATTGAGATAGGTAATTAATATTAGGTGTATCGAATTGATTTAATTTCATTAAAATTATGCTAATTGGACGAATTAAGACTTACCCTTAGGTTTGAACTTTAAGAAAATGATTATAGAATTAGGTGAATTGATGGGTATAGGTTAGACACAGAATAATCTGAGTGTTTATGGGATTGTCAACTCACCCCTTATGCATATATACTTGATAGATTAGAAAGGTTTGGAGGCAATAAGGAAAGGAAAAGCGTTGGAGAAATAGTTGCTTGACTTCGGTTCTTCGGTGGAGGTAGGTTATGACTTATTTCTATTTGATAGATAAACTCTAAATAGCGATTGATATGTATTGAGTGATATTGTAAAGCCTCATATGTACTTGATTGTGTGGTTATATGTCTTGATTGTGTGGTTATATGTCTTGATTGTGTGGTTTGTGGTTGGCCTGAAAATTATGAGACTGTTGAAAATCTAATCTTAAACCCTCTCTATGAAAATGACGCGTTGAATAAAGAAGGCTTGATGAAATAAAATAATGAGATAATTGGATTGGATTGTCACGTTCCGACACGGTATTATTGGACCGGAGTGTCACGTTCCGACACGGTATTATGGGATCGGTGTGTCACGTTCCAACACAATAACATTAAAGGCAAGGAATCTTGAAGTAACTTAATATACTTAATCTCAAAAAACCTATACTCCAAATGAGTATAGTGTGGAGGCATGAGTCCTCATAGGTGTGTTTGATGTTGTACCTATTATGGTGTTGTTGTTGTCAATGGTTCATGTGTTTGTTGCTTGCCACCTGTTAAGTATTGTAGTTGATTTTATATTATTATTCAATATATATTGATTTCTATTTTGAGTTG
The DNA here is from genome assembly GCF_001406875.1 of Solanum pennellii. NCBI lineage: Eukaryota > Viridiplantae > Streptophyta > Magnoliopsida > Solanales > Solanaceae > Solanum > Solanum pennellii. The sequence continues at coordinate 11,046,052 of NC_028639.1, forward strand.
ACCGATGATACCTACTCAGTACGTGTTCCTCGTACTGACCCCTACTTGTATTTTCTTCTCTGTTCTTTTGTGGAGTGCAGCAAGTGTACCGTCGACTTCGACTCGCCCTCAGCTCTAGCCAGTCTCCAGCACATCAGAGTTCAGGGTGAGCTATTAATTCTAGCTCGTGCTGGATTCTCTCATTCACGTCTTGATGTCTTTGAATTTCGGACATGGACCATCTTTTTGCTTATTTTGGTTTCTTAAATACTCTTAGACTTGGTAATTTGAGGATAGATGTTCTTGATGTGATGACTTCCAGATTTTGGGGATAATAAGTGTTAAACTTTAGAAGCTTATTTAATTGGTTACATTAATAAGTTTTGGATCTTCCGCATTATTTTTGTTATTCATAGTTGAACTATTGGTAAATGTTGGGGTTTAGATTTGTTGGTTCGCTCACCTAGTAGGTTAAGTGTGGGTGCCACTCACGACTCGTTTTGGGTCGTGACAAACTTGGTATCAGAGCGTTAGGTTCGTTGGTCTCATCACACAAGGACAAGTCTAGTAGAGTCTTGAGGAACGGTATGGGGACGCCTTTACTTTTCTTCGAGAGGCTATAGGACTTTAGGAAAACTCTATTCTTTCTTTCTTTCGTGCAATTACTTGGATCCAATTGGTATCTAGGTAATACAAATTGGTATCTGACATTCTCACTCTATTTCGCAGATGGTTAAAACTAGAGCAACAACTGTGCCAACACCAACACCGGCAAGACAGGGTGCGTCTGAGCCAATCATTGGGGCTGTAACTCGAGGAGGAGCAGTGGCAAGAGGCCGTGGTAGGGGTCGCAGGAGGATGCCCACTAGAGGTAGAGGACAAACACCTGGTCCAACTAGGAATAGAGCAGTGACTCCTCCACCGACTGATGAGGTAGTGAGAGAGGGTGAAGAAGGGGAAAATGAACAGGTTCAGGATAAGGAAGTACCACCCCAACCTACCCCAGAGATGATTAACCAGGTTCTTACTTATCTTAGCGGGTAATCTGATCAGGGCCAGACACCTCCAGTGTTTTCTGCACCAGCACCTCAGGTTCAGGGAGTACAACATGCAGCTGTTGTGGCTCCCCGCATGGATGCATCATTGGAAGTAGGCACGTTTCCTTGATTGACTACAGGGTCTATAATGACGGGTGATCAACATGAACTTTTCATTAAGTTCTTAAAGTTGAAACCTCCAGTCTTCAAGGCTGCTGAATCTGAAGATGCCTATGATTTTCTGGTTGATTGTCATGAGCTGCTACATAAGATGGACATAGTAGAACGATTCAGTGTTGAGTTTGTGACCTATCAGTTTCAGGGGGATGCCAAAATGTGGTGGCGGTCGTATGTTGAGTGTCAACCAGCACAGGCACCACCTATGACTTGGGCATCATTTTCTAGCTTATTTATGGAGAAGTATATACCCCGGACTTCGAGGGATAGGAGGAGAGATGAGTTCCTGAGCCTAGAGCAAGGAAGGATGTCTGTTGCTGCTTATGAGGCAAAATTTCGTGCACTATCCAGGTATGCCACTCAGCTTTTCTTCAGTCCACAAGAGCGGATTCGCCGCTTTGTGAAAGGATTGAGGTGAGATTTGCAGATCCCAGCTTTACAGGTAGCTGCTGCAGCAAAATCCTTTCAGGAAGTGGTTGATTTTGTGATAGAGGTAGAGGGGGTAAAGTCGGACGACTTCACCATGACGTCGACATTTAAGAAGTTCCGTAAGGGAGGTGAGTTTAGTGGTTCTTACTCCAGAGGGCAGAGTTCAGGAGGTTACCCAGCCCGTCCTATTCAGTCTTCACTGCAGGCTTCAGCTGGGGGTCCATCGCAGACCAGTCAGCCTTTTTCTGAGTTTGGAGGTTATCCCCAGACTTCGTCATATTCACAGAGACCTATACTTGACTTCAGGAATTGTTATGGATGTGGAGAGGCTGGACATATTAGGAAATATTATCCAAAACAGAGTTACAGACCCCCAGTAGTTAGAGGTAGAGGTGGTCATGGTAGAGGCCGCTATTCTGGAGGACGTGGTGGCCAAGGTAATGGTGGTCACCAATTCAGTCGGGGTGGCGGGCAAGTTGGAACTACTGCAGCGCAGCTTGGTAGGGGCAATGGACAGACAGGTGATAGGGCCCATTGTTATGCTTTCCCCGGGAGGTCTGAAGTAGAGACATCTGATGCTGTTATCACAGGTAATCTTTTGGTCTGTGATTGCATGGCTTCTGTATTATTTGATCCTGGATCCACATTTTCATATGTATCTTCCTCATTTGCTACTGGTCTTGATTTACATTGCGAATTGCTTGACATGCCTATTAGTGTCTCTACTCCTGTGGGTGAGTCTGTGATAGTTGAGAAGGTGTATAGGTCTTGCCTTGTGACTTTTGTAGGGAGCAATACCTATGTAGATTTGATTATCCTAGAAATGGTTGATTTTGATGTAATTCTGGGTATGACTTGGCTTTCCCCAAATTTTGCAATCTTAGATTGTAATGCTAAAACTGTGACATTGGCCAAGCCTGGGACAGATCCGCTAGTGTGGGAGGGTGACTATATTTCCACCCCAGTTCGTATTATCTCTTTTCTTCGTGCTAAAGGATGGTTAGTAAGGGTTGTTAAAGCCTT
>NC_028639.1:11049047-11091419 GCF_001406875.1 Solanum pennellii
TTCCTCGCATTGATGATTTGTTCGATCAGTTACAAGGTGCTTGTGTCTTCTCTAAAATTGATTTGAGATCAAGTTATCATCAATTGAAAATATGGGCAACAGATGTGCCAAAGACTGCTTTTCGAACCAGGTATGGGCGTTATGAATTCTTAGTAATGTCTTTTGGGCTTACGAATTCCCCTGCTGCTTTCATGAGCCCGATGAATGGGATTTTTAAGCCATATTTGGATCTCTTTGTTATTGTATTTATTGATGATATACTGATATACTCAAAGAGCAGGAAAGAACATGAGGAGCATTTGAGAATTGTATTGGAGTTGTTGAGGGAGAAAAGGCTTTATGCCAAATTCTCCAAGTGTGAGTTTTGGCTAGATTCAGTGTCCTTCTTGGGGCACGTGGTTTCTAAGGATGGAGTGATGGTGGATCCTTCTAAGATTGAAGCAGTGAAGAGTTGGGTAAGACCTACTAATGTTGCAGAGGTAAGGAGCTTTGTTGGTTTAGCTAGCTACTACCGTCGATTCATCAAGGGATTTTCTTCTATTGCTTCGTAGCTGACAAATTTGACTAAGCAGAATGTTCCACTGGTATGGTCGGATGAATGTGAAGAAAGCTTCCAAAAACTTAAGACCTTGTTGACTACTGCGCCAATTCTTACCTTGCCAGTGGAAGGTAAGAATTTTATTGTTTATTGTGATGCATCTTATTCTGGTTTAGGTGCAGTGCTAATGCAGGAGAGGAATGTAATTGCTTATGCTTCGAGGCAATTGAAAATGCATGAACGTAACTATCCGACCCATGATTTGGAGTTGGCTGCAGTTGTATTTGCATTGAAGCAGTGGAGGCATTACCTATATGCGGTCAAGTGTGAAGTTTACACAGATCATCGTAGTCTACAATATGTCTTTACTCAGAATGATTTAAATTTGAGGCAGAGAAGGTGGATGGAATTATTGAAAGATTATGATATTACTATTTTATATCACCCTGGAAAAGTTAATGTTGTGGCAGATGCCTTAAGTAGAAAAGCAGGGAGCATGGGTAGTTTTGCCCACTTACAGGTTTCTAGACGCCCATTGGCTAGAGAGGTTCAGACTCTGGCTAATGACTTTATGAGGCTGGAAGTACTAGAGAAAGGAGGATTTTTGGCCTCTGTGGAGGCAAGATCTTCCTTTCTTGACAAGATTAAGGGAAAGCAGTTTGCTGATGAGAAGCTGAGTCGAATTCGAGATATGGTATTGCGAGGAGAGGCTAAAGAGGCAATAATTGATGAGGAAGGCGTCTTGAGAATTAAGGGATGAGTATGTGTGCCTCGTGTTAATGATTTGACTCACACTATTCTTACAGAGTCTTATAGTTCGAGGTATTCTATACATCCTGGTGCAACCAAGATGTATCGTGATCTAAGGCAACATTATTGGTGGAGTAGAATGAAGCGTGGCATTGTGGATTTTGTTGCCCAATGCCCAAATTGTCAGCAGGTAAAGTATGAACACCAAAGGCTTGGAGGGACACTTCAGAGAATGCCCATTCCTGAATGGAAGTGGGAAACAATTGCAATGGATTTCGTAGTTGGTCTTCCAAAGACATTGGGTAAGTTTGATTCTATTTGGGTAATTGTTGACAGGTTAACTAAGTCTGCTCACTTCATTCCGGTCAAGATGACTTACAATGCAGAGAAGTTAGCCAAGCTCTATATCTCGGAAATTGTTCGATTGCATGAAGTTCCACTTTCCATCATATCAGATAGAGGTACGCAATTTACTTCTAAGTTTTGGAGAACATTACATGCTGAATTAGGTACTAGGCTGGATCTTAGTACTGCATTTCACCCTCAGACCGATGGTCAGTCTGAGCGAACGATTCAGGTGTTGGAGGATATGCTTTGTGCATGTGTGATAGAATTTGGTGGTCATTGGGATAAATTCTTACCCTTAGCAGAGTTTTCGTACAACAACAACTATCATTCGAGTATTGATATGGCCCCATTTGAGGCATTGTATGGGAGGAGATGTAGGTCCCCCATTGGTTGGTTTGATGCATTTGAGGTTAGACCTTGGGGTACTGATCTTCTGATGGAATCATTAGAGAATGTGAAATTTATTCAAGAAAAGCTTTTAGCAGCTCAGAGTAGGCAGAAGGAATATGCAGATCGAAAGGTTAGAGACTTGGATTTTATGGAGGGTGAACAAGTCTTGCTGAAGGTTTTACGCATGAAGGGTGTGATGCGGTTTGGTAAGAGAGGTAATCTAAGTCCGAGGTATATTGGACCATTTGAAGTACTTAAGCGCGTGGGGAGGTGGCCTATGAATTAGCCTCGCCTCCAAGACTGTCAGGAGTGCACCCGTTATTTCATGTGTCTATGCTGAAAAAATACCATGGTGATGGAAACTACATTATTCGTTGGGATTCAGTTCTTCTTAATGAAAATCTGTTTTATGAGGAGGAACCTGTTGCTATTCTAGATAGGGAGGTTTGCAAGTTGAGATAAAAGGAGATTGCATATATCAAGGTTCAGTGGAAGAATCGGCCAGTTGAAGAGTCCACTTGGGAGTGTGAGGTTGATATGCAAGAAAGATATCCACATCTTTTTACAGATTCAGGTACTCTTTCTCGCCCTCACCTTTCTTCCTGTGATCGTTCGAGAACGAACGATGGGTAAATTGGTATCTATTGTAACGACCATTTTCGAACTTTTTGAGCACTAGAACTTTTTATGTCAGAAAATACTTTCCGATAGATTTAAATGGGTGTTTTGGACTATTCATAATTATAATTATGAAAATAGTGGGGTAGTTTTAATAATTTATTTAGTTGGAGGTTAAAGAAAATAATATTAAAATTAATATTAGATCACTTTCACACTTTTATAAATATCCATATAATAGTTAGGGTAAGAAATAATCTGTAGAAGAAAGAAAAAGAAGGAGAGCGGAAAACAACGGGTTAAACGAAAGGAAATCCCGGCAGCCTTCAGGTTAGAATTCTCTTAAGTTTTTCTACTTACGTGTTTTATATGTAGGTGTGAATTATTATTCATAGGTTAGTGGGTTTTTTTTTGTGGTTGTAGAGATAAAATTTAGCCAATGAATGAATAGTTTATGATTGGAAGGTTGACCGGCATTAATGATCAATAATTAACATAAGAATTGTTAATCAATTTTGAGTTCATTTTATTAAAATTGAAGTGTGTATTTACAGTTTGGTTTCGTAACCAGGTGCTTGGAAATTCTATATTACTATATTGTTAGTAGAGAATGAAATATTCATAAATTCTACTCGTATGCTATACTACTTATATTGCAAATCAGTTCAAGGATGGGGTTGGAATTAGTGTAGCAAATTTTTCCTAGATGAAATTGAATTGTCATTTGAAAGATGCTCATGTGTAGCATGGCTTATACATGTGATGGGTTAAATAGTTAAAGAGAATCAACAGATGGTAGAAGTGATTACATGCATAGTAGCCGAGTTCTAATATTAGATATTGTTTTTGGTTCGTTCTTTTATGGAATATGCATGGTGCATATGTATTCTGGAAGTTTAAAGATTTTGTTTTTTTTTGAAATGATTAGTAATTGGATAATTCTTATAATTATCACATTATAATTCAAGTTTAGATATATTGAGATAGGTAATTAATATTAGGTGTATCGAATTGATTTAATTTCATTAAAATTATGCTAATTGGACGAATTAAGACTTACCCTTAGGTTTGAACTTTAAGAAAATGATTATAGAATTAGGTGAATTGATGGGTATAGGTTAGACACAGAATAATCTGAGTGTTTATGGGATTGTCAACTCACACCTTATGCATATATATACTTGATAGATTGGAAAGGTTTGGAGGCAATAAGGAAAGGAAAAGCGTTGGAGAAATAGTTGCTTGACTTCGGTTCTTCGCTGGAGGTAGGTTATGACTTATTTCTATTTGATAAATAAACTCTAAATAGCGATTGATATGTATTGAGTGATATTGTAAAGCCTCCTATGTACTTGATTGTGTGGTTTTATGTCTTGATTGTGTGGTTATATGTCTGGATTGTGTGGTTTGTGGTTGGCCTTAAAATTATAAGACTGTTGAAAATCTAATCTTAAACCCTCTCTATTAAAATGACGCCTTGAATAAAGAAGGCTTGATGAAATAAAATAATGAGATAATTGGATCGGAGTGTCACGTTCCGACACGGTATTATTGGACCGGTGTGTCACGTTCCGACACGATATTATGGGATCGGTGTGTCACGTTCCAACACAATAACATTAAAGGCAAGGAATCTTGAAGTAACTTAATATACTTAATCTCAAAGAACCTATATTCCAAATGAGTATGGTGTGGAGGCATGAGTCCTCATAGGTGTGTTTGATGTTGTACCTATTATGGTGTTGTTGTTGTCAATGGTTCATGTGTTTGTTGCTTGCCACCTGTTAAGTATTGTAGTTGATTTTATATTATTATTCAATATATATTGATTTCTATTTTGAGTTGACCGATGATACCTACTCAGTACGTGTTCCTTGTACTGACCCCTACTTGTATGTTCTTCTCTGTTCTTTTGTGGAGTGCAACAAGTGTACCATCGACTTCGACTCGCCCTCAGCTCTAGCCAGTCTCCAGCACATCAGAGTTCAGGGTGAGCTATTATTTCTAGCTCGTGCTGGATTCTCTCATTCACGTCTTGATGTCTTTGATTTCGGACATGGACCATATTTTTGCATTTTGGTTTCTTAAATATTCTTAGACTTGGTAATTTGAGGATAGATGTTCTTGATGTGATGACTTCCAGATTTTGGGGATAATAAGTGTTAAACTTTAGAAGCTTATTTAATTGGTTACATTAATAAGTTTTGGATCTTCCGCATTATTTTTTTTATTCATAGTTGAACTATTGGTAAATGTTGGGGTTTAGATTTGTTGGTTCGCTCACCTAGTAGGTTAAGTGTGGGTGCCACTCACGACTCCTTTTGGGTCGTGACAGTTACAATGTATGCAGATATACAAAGATAGAATCACAACATAACAAGTGAGCTTGGCTTTAGTCGGTGGACGAGCCTCGGTTAACAACCCCCCCTCAAGCTGGAGGGGGGGGGGGACACTCCAAGCTTGCATAAAATTCCATGATGAAGAGGACCAGCAAGGGCCTTGGTCATAATATCAGCGAGCTGGGAAGAACTGCGTACAAAATGCAATGAGATCAAACCTGAATTAAGATAATCACGAACATAGTGACAATCAACTTCAATGTGCTTGGTGCGCTCATGAAATACAGGGTTCTTAGCAATATGAAGAGCAACCTGGCTGTCACAAAAAACTGGAACAGGAGCAGAAATGGACAAGTCGAGATCACCAAGTAATCTGATCAACCAAGAGACCTCAGCAACAACCTTTCTAAGAGCCCGGTATTCAGCTTCAGCAGAGGACAAAGAAATGATTGGTTGCTTTTTTACTCTTCCAAGAGATGGGACTGCCACCAAGTGTGATAAAAACCCCCGTAACAAATTTGCGAGTAATAGCACATGAAGCCCATTCAGAATTAGAAAATGCAACAAGAGACATGTCAGGTGTGTTGGTGAGCAAAATACCCTGAGCAGGATCATTCAAAAGGTAGCGTAGCACATGGAGAGTAGCCATCATATGGGGCACCTGTTTTTTTTTTTTTTGTAGAAATTGACTTAGGTGTTGAAATGAAAAGGCAATGTCTGGACGAGTGTGTTGTAAAAAATTGAGCTTGCCAACAATCCTCCTATACACATTAGGATCAGTAACAGGGGCATTCATATCCAAAGTGAGCTTGATGGAGGGATCCAAAGGGGTTAGAACTGGGGTAAAATCCTGACAATTAAATACATTGAGAAGGTCAAGAGTGTACTTATTGTGACATATCAGATAACCCTGAGGAAGATGAGAAACCTCTAGTCCCAAAAAATAATGAACTATCCCTAAATCCTTGATTTTGAATTGATGATCCAAGAATTCTTTGACAGAAAGTAATTCAGCAGTGTCATCTCCAGCAAGAAGAATATCATCAACGTAAACATCCAAAACAACTAGAGAACTAGAATTATGTTTGGTGAAAAGGCTGTAGTCATTTTTACTAGAAATATAACCTCGGGACAACAAAGCTTCAGACAATTTAGATAACCATTGCCGAGAAGCCTGTCGAAGGCCATAAAGAGACTTCTTGAGTTTGCAAACTAGAGGAGAAGAGGAAGCATAAGAAACAGTCAGGCCAGGAGGAATCTTCATGTATACTTCTTCATGGAGATCTCCATGAAGGAAGGCGTTGTTAACATCGAGTTGAAAAATAGTCCAGCTTCTTTTAACAGCAAAAGTAAGAAAGCACTTAATGATAGTAAGTTTGACAACCGGAGAGAAAGTCTCATTAAAATCAATACCTTCTATTTGTGTGTCACCTCTAACAACCAAATGGGATTTATATCTCTCGATGGAACCATCAGCCTTCTGTTTAATTTTGTAAACCCATTTGCAAGGAATAACCTTCTTGTAAGAAGGAAGGGGAACAATATCCCAGGTGTGATTAGCCTCAAGAGCTTGAAATTCCTTTTCCATGGCCTCTTGCCTAGCAGGATGTGATGTTGCTTGCTGATAAAATTGAGGTTCATGAACATGTAAATCAATAACAGAGACCTTGGATTGAAGAGTGGGAGCCGGGTGGGGTAGGATAGATGAGCAAATATAATCAGTAAGGTATGAAGGAGGTTTACTATGTCTAGTAGATCGTCTAGAAGGGATAGAAGTCTGGGAGGTAGAGTAAGAAGATGGATCACATGAGGATTCAAAAATTTGAGGACTAACAGAAGAAGACACGGGACGAAGTGGTATATCCACATAGTCTGGAGTAGGAACTGAAGGAAATAGGGAAGGAGAATCAGATTTATAAGGAAAAATATTTTCATGAAACATAACGTCTCTAGAAAAGAAAACATATTTGGTTACTAAATTCAGTAACTTGTATCCCTTTTTTCCATTTGGATAACCTAAGAATACCGATGAAATGGCTCTAGATTGGAATTTATCTCTCCCTGATTTGGGAGAAGTGTCAAAACATAAACAACTAAAAGATCTTAAGTGAGAATATGTAGGAGGGCTGCCATGTGGTTTTTCATAAGGAGAAAGGTTGTTGAGTATAACGAATGGAATCCGGTTGATCAAATAGGTGGCAGTGAGGCCACATTCACCCCAATATGTGACAGGAAGATTAGATTGAAAAAGTAGAGCCCTAGAAACCTCTAAAAGATGTTTGTGTTTTCTTTCTACAACTCCATTTTGTTGAGGAGTGTGAGGAATGGTGGTTTGATGAAGTATCCCTTGGCTAGTGAAGAAATCAATAGCTTCAGAACTACATCCCAACTCATAAGCATTATCAGATCTAAATGTTTGAATTGAGAACTTTGACCATGAAAGTAAAAGCTTCAAGAACTGAAAAAGTATTGCCTTTGCAAGAGAGTAGATGAGTCCAAGTGGCTCTAGAGTAGTTATCCACTCGAGTTAAAAAATATCTAAACCAGTCATAAGTTTTGGTGTTGTATGGGCCCCAAATGTCTACATGAACAAGTTGAAAAGGTGCAGTACTTTTAATGGCACTGTGTGGAAATGACAACCTCTGTTGTCTTGCCATAGGGCATATAGGACACATGAAAGGCTATTTCAAAGATAACTTATCAGAGAGGAATGAAATCGACTTCATTTTGTGAAATTGTATATGACCCAACCATTGATGCAAAAATAGATCCATTTTATTCATGACAAGATTGTTTACAATTGGAAGCAACAATTGAATGTGAAATAGGGGGTATAATGGGATCACAAGTTGATTTATCTACAATAGAAAAGACATCTGAAACAAAATTATTGCAGCTGGTATTAGAAGTATTATTATAGCTGTTACTAAAATCATGAAGGACAGATGATACTGAAGTAGTTGAAGAAGTAGAAGGGCTGGGGGGAAACAAATCAACATCGGGATGTAGATAGTAGAGCTTCCCAATGGGCTTTACCAAGTTCCAGAGGCCTCTTCTATGAAGGGCCCTGCAAAAAACAATTGTATTTTGTAAATTCAGCTATGCAATTAAGTTGAAAAATGAGCTGATATATAGAGATTAAGTTGAAATGTTCACACGAGAAGAACATTAAGTAAGATGATATCATGTCTAAGATGTAAGGAACCAGTGGATATAACTTTAACCTTATATCCATTAGTAAAGTGATAAGAAAAGGTTTAGGTAAGGGTTGGATATCAAATAGTAAAATTTTATGGGGTGTCATATGGTTAGTAACTCCCGAGTCTAAAATCCAAGGATTTACCCCTGACTGTGAAGTTGCACAAACATGATTACCATTAGAATTTTCAGCATAACAACTAAACAAACCTGCAAAGTGTGCATAAGCAGTATTATCTGGGGGAGATGCATTAGATGGTGATCCAGAAGAAATTTGGGCCAGCTGAAACATTGTCATCAAATGCTTATATTGTTCTTTGCTAAATCCATGAGATGTAGGCTCAGAAGGAGCAATAGAAGTAGAAGGAGAGCTAGAACTCAACTGAACACCTGTACTCAACTGATCATCTGCTTGAACACAAGATGCTGACCTTTTATTCTTCGTGAATTTGAAGTCTGGAGGAAAGCCATGAAGTTTGTGAAACTTTTCAATAGTATGTCCTGGTTTTTTGAAATACCTACACAATAAGGAGTTGACATTCCGTTTAGGATCAGAATTTGCCCTTTGATTGTATGATCTACCACTGTTGGATACAGAAGATGAAGAGGATGGAGAAAAAAACGATGCTGAAACATTAGAAAAACTAGGGGAAGCAGAATAGTCTTCTTTTGACTTTCATCTTGTTGTAGAAGTGAATAAGCCCTACTTATCGGTGGAAGAGGTCTCATCATGAGAATGTTGATCTTGACAGCATAGTAAGAATCATTCAGTCTGTTGAGAAATTGAAATAGTCTCTGATCCTCTATAAACTTGACCAAAGACCCACAAGTGTGATCAGGTCCAACATAAGAAGAATTGAGTTCATCCCAAAGAGTTCGCAATTTTGTAAAATATGTAGCTATGTCGGATGAGCCCTAAATTGTGGAACTGATTTCCCTTTGGATTTGGATATATTTGGAACCATTAGACTGACCAAAACGCTCATTGATATCCAACCATACCTCTCTAGCAGTTTCAATACACATGAAGCTAGTGGATATCTCTCTGAAAACAGAGTTGGTTATCCAGGCCTTAATTATGTCATTGCACCTCTCCCAATAAGGATAATAGGGAGAATCTGGTGTAGGCTGGGGATGTCGACCATCTAGCACCCCCAATTTGTTCTTGGAAGACAGAGAAGTGAGCATGCTACTTCGCCAAAGAACAAAACCACAACCAGAGAAGGGTACTGCCACTAGTTGGCTACCTGGATTATCAGAAGGATGGATATAGAAAGGATGTGATGAGTCAAGAATGAAGGAAACAAAACCAGAAGCAGTATCAGTGTTTTCGTTAGGCATTTTTACACTAGTTCAGGAATCACCACTTCAAAGTATAACCACACAAATACAATCAAATAACCACACAACTTCAGATCTGAAAACCCTAGAATCTGTGATCCTCGAAGTTTATCGTGAAATTTAAGACTCGTAGGTGATGAAGAACCACAAAATCATATATGAAATGGTGAAAAACCGCAAAATCATCGATGAGACGATGAAGAACCACACAAAATGATCAGAGGCGAAACTCTAAACTCATTCAGTCAATTTTCATCGAGCAATGAAAATCAAAAAGAAAACCTTTAAAATACCGATAAAGGTCTTGATAGGAGAGTAGATGATGATGAGGAGATTCTAAATCCGTGCTCTGATACCATGATAACTCGATTGAATCAATGAATCTTGTGATAGGAACAAAACAGATGAAGAAGAGAGAAAAATATGATTGAGATTATGATTTGGAGTAACCGTCTTCCTTGATTCTAGAAACAACTACTATTTATATTGTTACAATGTATGCAGATATACAAAGATAAAATCACAACATAACAAGTGAGCTTGGTCTTTAGTCGGTGGACGAGTCTCGGTTAACACCCCCCCCTCAAGCTGGAGGGGGAGAACACTCCAAGCTTGCATAAAATTTCGNTGTCATAACCACAAGCTCCACCTAATGACCAAATTTAATTAGTTTGTACTTCTCGATACGTCTAATAAAATATTCAACATGTGTTTCAGTTAGATTGAGTTATGATTCATGATCTAGCCTATTGAAATCGACGTGTTATAATATCGATTAGTCAAAAGTAGAGTAAAATGCAACTCAAATATAGAAAAGTACAAAAAAAATAAAATAAAAATGATAGAGGAAGTTTGATCATGTTGAACAAATTGAATTATGACTCTTTTATTGATCGATCTTGACAATCAATGTGTCATGATCAAACTTTTGAACAAATTAGGTTATATATATATATATATATATATATATATATATATGACATGATGAATGCACCATCAACAACTAATACACGTTAGTTAAAACATGTCATCTAATATTAATTTGTCCCATATTTTACTAAATATAAAATTGATGTAATAAATTTGAACTAAATAACTTTAGTACATAAAACTTGTTCTAGGGCGTCTCCAACCTTATACTCTATTTTACTCTACAATAATAGAGTTAGACAACTAACTCCGACCAAATTATCTATTTTAGACTTTTATCGCTAAAAAAAATCTTTCTCCTCAATATTATATTATTATTTTTATTTCATTCTTATTTTTTTATTTCAATAATATGAATTAATTTTTGTTGTAAAACTAAATGGATATCATGTGGGATCACTCCTTTTATTGTCATCACTTATCATACTAAATGGATGTCATGTGGGCCACCCATTTGAGATGTGTCATTACTTGGCCGAGTGAATAACTTCCTAATGGACAAGTTTAATTTGTATATTACTTGTTGGCTACAAAAAGGCATTACTTCATTCACAAAGATATAAGAAAGTTTGGAATAGATTGAAATACATTACTCGCTCAATTGTCCTTTTCAGTGTGTAGTTGTTTGCCAAGTAATTATTTTATAATATTTTTTTCTCAAGTAATCACTTTATATAATATGGGATATAGAAATTTTTTCAATCTTTTACTAAATATAAATTATATTTTATCCTAAATTTCAAAATAACATAAAATTGCAACAAAATATTATATAATATTCCAATTAATGGAAAATTTTAAATAAAAGTGATATAATTACATAAACACTCAACTTTCAAAATTATTACAGTGTTCTCTTAAATGTTCAACTAATGCATTACGAAGTTAAAATGAGAATTTTGTCCTTAATTTTCTTTATGTCTAGCTAATAATTGTTCTCCAAAAAAAACATGATGGTCCTGCAATAATTACAAAACGTGATTACAAAATTTCAAATGCACGCTTAAGAATTAATACTATAATCAAATTATATTGTAACGACAATTAGAAAAAATGTTATTTATTTGGAATGAAAGAATTATATATTAAATAATATAACTTTTAAAATATTAGATTTAAATATATATATATATATATATATATATATATATATTATGAATATTAGATATTGAATTAATGACATTATTTGTAAAATAATATGTTAATTAGAAATAAATAAAAATAACAATAACATATTGATGGAAAAGTGAAATATAGTAGGTGAATAGTAGTATTCCAAATTTAACTCTCAAAAAATGAAAAATATAGTATAAAATAAAGAGGACTTGAAGGATACATTTTCAATTTCTCTTCAAATATATAGAATAGATAGAGGTCGGTTAAAAATGTTATTTTTAAACTTTATGTTTGCACCAACATGTGGTTCAAAACGGCTAGTCCCCTTAGGTTGTGAAATGAAAAAAAATAAGCAATGTGAAAAAAGAAGACACAATACATAAATATGACTCTTAACTTAGTGTTACGTGACAATTATAATCTTTAACTTTGAATGTGCATAAGTAGGCACTTAACTTTGCATAAAATTGTACAAATTGACACATTCGTCCTACATGACTATTTTATACATCTTGTGTATATTATATCACGTAAGACACGTGTGTCTACTTGTTTAATTTTATGCAAATTTAAGTGTCTACTTATACACAATCAAAGTTGGATGACATAATTGTCCACCGAAGACAAGTTAAGGGTCATTTTTTGGCTACCATTGCTGAAGTCCAGCATCAGGAACAGCCTCAAGCTGGTGGCCCAACCTAAGAAGTTGTTGCTGAGCCCGTAGAGACTGGAGTCAAACCTGAAAAAGGCGAACCAAGAAACTCAGACTGTGGAGCAGCATTTTGTGATTCATTCGATTAACCACATGTTGAAATTTTGACCAAAATGAGCTATTTTTAAAACCAATTCACCTAACTAATACGTTTTTAATTTTTTTTGCAAACGTAGTATAAACTTACTTTATGGTACATTTTAGGCTTTATTTGATTTAAAAAAATTAATGCCGTTAAGTTAATATACATTACTGACAGTAACGATTTTAGGTTAAAACGTGAAAGCGACCCACGTCTCTTAACCCAGTGACGTCGTTTTTGTTTTATTAACTTTAATGTTCCATTATCTTTGGCTGCTAAACCCTTTCGCTGTAAAAACAGTTTTACAACGGTGATTGAAAAAACTCTCAGCCCCCCATAAGTCCATTTCCGGTCGATAATTTGTGGACGAAGAGGAGGCGTGAAAGAACAAAAACACGAAAAGAGAATGAATAGGTCAAAACCTCATTTCGTGGATAAGCGGTAGCTCTAATATTTCCAAATCAATTTTGGGGATTTCTTGTTATATCGAGTTTCACGATAAATTACGACTATAAATCTTCTGAAAATCTTGGAATCAAGTTAATTTTTCTGTGTTAGAGCCTCGAGGTAGGTTTTTTATCTTACAAATTGGTAGAAGGAATGCTTGAATTTTAGAATTTTTATCTTCTCGTATTTATATCATTTTAGTTATATGGAATAATCACTCAAGAAATTCTAATATGTATGTTCTATTTTTATTTTGAATTCATGCATCTTGTTGATGCAAAGAGAAACAATGAAAAAAATGTGCACATGAAAATGGAAGGGAACACTATAATAGTTTGACCTAAAATGCGCCTCTACTAAAATTGAGTTCATTTTTCAATTTTTAATGAAACATTAGGTGACCGTACATTGCTTTGTTTCACTTGTTATATTTTGGACTAACATTAATATTTAATTTACTTTCATATGGGTTTTTCAGTTTAATAGATGCGTATATGACTGGTTATAGTACATACCAATTGGATCCCGGTCCACTTGGAACATTTGTATTAACTCAAAAATTTACCCACAGGTCACGGGATATATGAGATTGAAGTGTTAATATGATTTTAAATCCGAGGAGGTGTGATGAAAAATTTTGAGACCTCGTAAAGAAATAGCTCATTCATCCACGAGTCTTAGAAATGATTGAATTATCAGGATTATATGGTGTTTATAAATCAAATAGACCTTCTATCGATTGTAGCTTGATCAATTCACTAGTAGAGACTCATACATTTTACTTTAGGACGGGTGAGGCGATAATCATCTTGCAAGATGTAGAAGTGTTGTACTGATTACTTGTGAATGGTTATCCAGTATTTGGTAATGAGTCGATAAGGACCATAAGGGATTGGCAAAATATTTGTCAAAGATTGTTAGGTTTTATTCCACGTCCTCAAGACTTCAACCGTAGTAGCCTCAAAGTCAACTCCACTTAATGGGCATATGCTTGAGCAACTACAGTTACCTGACTTTGAAACACAAGATACGATCAATCAAATGACTAGATGTTACATGTTATGGATGATTGTTTGTATGATGATGGCAGATACATATGGCAACTATTTAAAGCTTACATACCTTCCTATGCTCGAGGATATCAATATAGTTAGCTCTTATAGTTAGGGGTAGTGCGGCAGTAGCATGCTTGTATCGTTTTCTCTATAAGGCCTCAAAGAGTAACCAAAACGAGATAGCTGGATTTCTACCATTACTTCAGGCATATTTAATAACTACATCAATTCTTTATAAATATTTCTTCTAGTTTATAATATCATAAATATATATTTATATATTATGTTTAGATTTGGGCATGGGAGAGAGTTATTATCCTCATACCTCAGGTAATAGCACAAAGGCGAAAATAATTTTATTGCTTGTTTACCTAGGGGTCCACATGCTACTAGATGGTTTGCACATTTTAGTTGGACTGATAAAAGCATGTGTTGAATGTTTTTAGAGATGCACTTGATTCCACGACAAAGGATCAGGTATGATGGTATACCCTTTTTTTTAAAAAAAATAATTATGTATATATTTAGTTGAAACTCATTTCTTTTCTCTTTATTTGTTTATTTGGGAACCATATTCGGATTACTTAAGTGAAGTCAACCCGATTGATGTCGAATTGGACAAGACATATGGCATGTAAGAGCTCCAATTTTTTGTTGGGATATCGTCGAGGTTTACTTGCCTGATCGAGTAATGAGACAATTTGGATTAAAACAAAGGATACCAACTCCATTTCTATTCGATGCCACACATTTTCACCATGATCGTAGGGGCAGACCAAATACAAATTAGAAGTTGGAGCATGCACAATGGTTGCCTCTTTGGAACAAACGACTTCAATATATTTGTGATGTCCGGTCAATCGTGAACCACTTCTATATGACGAGCCTTACCTTATTTGGTTTAGACAAATTACTCGTTTTGTTATGGGTAATCCTGCTCAGTGTCCTCAACAAAAAAAGGTTATGTGCTAAATTCAACGGCATATGAAACAATGTAATGTATTAGATTCGGTGTGTTTGTGATTTATATTTTGAGGATAATATTACTTCTTCTCGAAAATTTTGACTTTGGAATATTGTCACCTATGTTTTTTATTAAAAAATATTATATAAGTGCTTCATATTGATCTTTCTTTGAGCATATGTTAGAAAAAAGAATGGAAAATTTTTGTAAGAAAAAGAACTGATCTTTGTGTAGGTGCGTCATATTCATTCTATGGTTGATAGAGCAAAAGCACTTGGTGATCAGCCATCAATGGAGGATTTATACATATTTCGTGCAATTGTCCGGAATGAAGGAGAAAAATGCTTGACATATGTGCACGAGGCTGCTAGGATTATGTACAAGCCAATTATAGAAGAGATGATATACATGATGATCATTTACATCCCCGGGTTTGTAGGCGTGAAAAAAGTGGTGTTGCTGGTAGGAGGGCTCGTGTTGTTGAGAAAGGATAAGCACCTATTAAAATGGATGAATCAATCTCCGAAGATGATCACACAACTTGTGATATTAGTTTCATTTCAGGGGACCAAACTCAAGAGTTCGCTCCCGGGGCATCAGGTATGACATATCAACCAACAAATACTGATATTGTTCCATACACGACATCATATATATTAAGGTATTCAAGTCTTTCATCACTTGAGAATGTATTTGATGGTTCTCGCCTTAAACATTTTGAGAATGCCCCCAACTTTAATTCATCACCTGGGCTGCCAATGTCCATTAAGACCCCTGATGTTGTTAATCAACTAGAGGACTCCAACGATGAAGTGGAGAATGCAAACAAATATGGTGAACCAGCGATGAAGGAGAAGCGTATGATATTTCCTAAGAATTGTGAACTGGTACTATTAACATCTTTATATTATTTTTTGGAAATAAATGCTCCTCTGTTTAGTCGAATAATTGAAAATTACTCTTGCTTGTCAGGGATTCACTATCTTTACTAGCATGACTAAAAAAATAAGCAAAGAGAAACAAAGAACTGTAATTGAGAGGTTTCAGGTATCCAAACTTAATTAATACTTGAAACTTTAGAGTAGTAAACTAGATGTGCTAACACTGCTGGTATAACTATGAAATTTCACTATATTAGTTTAGCATTTAGCATAGAAACTGAGCTAGATTATCTGATGAAACTAATGTTAAACGGAAGCACCAATGTGATCGGTAACACCAATTTAACTTTACCTTAATTTTAATAGTTTTTTCCTTTTCAGTTCTTAGTTATTTCTGTTGTCCAAGAAAATTGCACATATAACAGTTAAGTTGGAATTTTGTTGTCCAAAGATAAATTATTAATGGAAATCTGGTGTAACATCTCATAACTCGTAGTATCCTAGAATAAGTAATAAGCTAAGAAACTAAAAATTTTCACTTTTCGAAAGAAAAGGAAAAATCTGGAAAATTTCCTAAAGTTAAGAAAATGAGTTTTGGTCATTTCCAAATGGACATAACTTTTAGCTCAAGATGATTTAGAGTTAGTTCTTTATATGGTTGGAAATCCCTTCGAAAGCATCGACGTTGAGTTTTCATGATTTCGATATCGTATGAGGGAGATATGCCTTTCGAAAGTTGGGTTGTTGATTAAGGAAAGTCCAATCTGGATTCAAGAAAGGGCAAACTATTCTTTTTACCCATTTATTTCCTAATCCGTTTTAAGAGTTTAATAGGGGTAAAAATTAGTTTTAGTTCAGATTATAAAAGTTCTTGAACGCTTAAGGTTTGGGAGAAGAGAGAAGAGAAGAAGGAGAAGGGAGAAAGATCAAGATTTCGCCAAGAACGCCAATGGGATTTTCAGTGGAATTCGTCGTAAGTGATACTTATCAAGGTATGTGAGCTCTTTCGCGTTGGGTTAATTCATCCACACAAAAATCTTGTTTCAGTTCAGAAGTTTTCGAATTGATTACATGACTAGAAGTGAATTCTTGATAATCTCGTTGAATCCCTTTTTGGTTGAATTGATTGAATGCCCATTGATGTTGATTAGTAGTTTCTGATGTTGTTTTAAGTTAGATTTGATAGGTATTGAAGGTATTAATGATCCTAGGGGTTTAAGGATGAAGCCATGGAGGTTTAGGCGATTTAGGGCCATATAACGAGTTGAAAAATTCGTCAAATGCACGTGGCCAAGGCCAGGCGCATCGCCCCTGTAGTGCGCCGGAAAAAGGCTTCGGTCAACTGGGGCCTGGTGAGGCGCGCCACCAGTGAGCCGAAACCAAGCCTAAGTCAGTGGTGAGCTTCCTTGCATTCCAGAGGACTCTTTTACTACTTTCTAGTCTTTTTATTTATATAATGTTGCGGGGTTTGTCTCAACATTCATCTTAGTATTATAGAGGCTTTATAGACAGATAGTCAGTTAGATAATCAATTTTGAGTCTTTCTTTATTTTGCATTTCACATATTCTATTTTAAGACTATAATGCCATTATACCCAAGATATTTTATTTCAAGTGTCTTGTGAGAACGATATTTACTCATTATTGAGTTATGTCTTCCGCTGAGTTAAGTAAGTCAGGCCAAGGATTTGCTCAAGTGTAGAAATGGTCATTGGGTGCCGTCGACTTCCAGGTGTAGGCTTGGGGTGTGACAAACTTGGTATTAGAGCACAGAGTTGAAGAGTCCTAGGCAGTCTATAAAGTCATGACCGTAAGTCTTAATTATCGGTGTGAAGCACGCCAAACCTATGGTTATGAAGGTACAACATTTTGGAATTCCTCACTTCTTTCATATTTCATTTTATGAATTAGATTTTATCTCTAAACATTTTCTCTCTAATTCGTGCTTGCGCGGTTCCAGATCATCATGCCTCTATGAAAAGCAGCAAGAGATCGTCTATCTATAATGAATGTTAAGGATCTAGAGGGACCGAATACACTTAAGGTGCAACCTCAAGGAGAAGTCACCAACGTTGAGTCCCGCGAGGCTATCTTGATGTTAAGCCAAGCAGTGACTAACCAAGTCGGGCACCAGAGAGGGGCTCGACAAGAAAAGGTTGACACCTCGACGATTTGTGAATTCCTAAGAATGAATCCTCCTTGTTTCACCAGTTCGAGCACTACTGAGGATCCAGAGAATTTCGTTGAGGACCTGAAGAAGGTTTTTGATGTGATGCATGTCATAGAAGGTGAAAGGGTTGATCTAGCTGCATATCAACTAAAGAATATGGCTAGGATGTGGTTCGATCATTGGAAGGAGGAAAGATATGATGATGCACCATATCCGAGTTGGACTTGATTTGAAGAAACTTTCTTCGGGTGTTTCTTTACCCAAGAACTGAAAGAGGCAAAGGTACGAGAGTTCTTTTCCCTGAAGTAGGACACCTTGAGTGTAAATGAATATGGGTTGAAGTTCACCCAGTTGTCCCGCTATGCTTCTAAAATGCTTAAGGACACGAGGAGTAGGATGAGCCTGTTTGTAGCTAGATTGGGTCGTGCTTCAAGCAAAGAGGGCAGAGTTGCAATGATGATACTCGACATGGACATATCCAGATTGATGGTCTATGTGCAGTACGTTGAAGAGGAGAAGCTAAGGGACAGAGAAATCTAAGACTAGGAATGAGTCAAGTAGAAGAAGGGTAATGACAACCGGTCATCATTTCAGCAGAAAAAGAAGGGACCTGTTCCATCATCGGCTAGTGCACCTGCACCCAAGAACAAGGGTGAGTACAACAATCAGAGTTTCAGAGTTAAACCTACTTATTCTCAGGGTAGCGTGGCACAAGGGGGTAGTAAGCCTACTGCATGCGCCAAGTGTTGGTAGAAACCATTCAAGTACTTGTCGTGATGGCTCCACTTTGTTTCAAGTGTGGTCAAAATGGACATTTCATGAAAGAGTGTCCAAAGAACATATAGGGACATGGTAATGGGGGCAATAGAGCCCAATCTTTATCAGTTGCTCCACTATACAAAGCTTTACCTAGAGGATCCACTTTTGGTATTCGCGAAGGGGCAAACTGCCTCTATGCAATCAATAGCCGCCAAGAGCAAGAGAACTTTCCAGATGTTGTCACGGGTATGATCAGAGTCTTTAGTTTTGATGTTTGTGCTTTGTTAGACCTAGAATCAAGTTTACCTTTTGTAACTCCATATGTTGCAATTCATTTTGAGGTTCTTCCTGAGAAACATTGTGAACCTTTCTGTGTTTCTACTCCAGTTGGAGAGTCTATTCTAGCAGAAAGAGTCTATCGTGATGGTTCTGTTTCTATCAATCACAAGAACACCATGAATGATCTAGTAAAGTTAGACATGGTTGATTTTGATGTCATTCTAGGTATGGACTGACTTCATTCCTGTTATTCATCAAGAGATTGTAGAACTCGAGTTGTCAAGTTTCAGATTCCTAATGAGCCAGTTATAGAGTGGAGTAGTAGTTCAGCAGTGCCTAAGGGTCATTTTATTTCGTACCTTAAGGCGAGAAAGTTAGTTTCAAAGTGGTACATATATCACTTAGTCTAAGTTCATGACTCAAGTTCTAAGGTACCTTCCCTTCAGTCAGTTCCTATAGTAAAAGAGTTTCCAGATGTTTTTCCTGATAATCTACCCGAAGTCCCTCTTGATAGAGAAATATACTTCGGCATAGACATCATTCCAAATACTCGTCCTATATCTATTCCTCCATATAGAATGGCGTCTGCTAAGTTAAAAGATTTGAAAGAACAGCTGAAAGATATGTCGGATAAAGGTTTTATTCGACCAAGTGGTTTACCATGAGGTGCTTCGGTCTTGTTTGTAACAAAGAAATATGGTTTCCTTAGTATGTGTATAGACTACCGCCAAATTGAATAAGGTTACCATCAAGAATAAGTATATTTTCCCAAGGATATATGATCTTTTCGATCAACTTCACCTGTTTCTCAAAAATTGATGCTACCATCAGTTAAGAGTTAGGGAATGTGACATTCCAAAGACAACCTTTAGAACCAGATATGGGCATTATGAGTTTTCGGTTATTTCTTTTGGTTTGACCAGTGTGCCTGCAACATTCATGGATCTTATGAATAGAGTTCCAAACCTTATTTATATCGGTTTGTTATCGTCTTCATTGATGGCATACTCATTTATTCAAGGAATGAGGAAGACCATGCTAGTCACATCTAAGTAGTACTTCAGACTTTGAAAGAAAAGGAGTTGTATGCCAAGTTCTCCAAGTGTGAGTTTTGGCTTAAGTCTGTGGAATTATTGGGCCACATAGTTTCTGGTGATGGGATTAGAGTTGATACCCAAAAGATAGAAGAAGTTTAGAGTTGACCTAGACCCACGTCTCCAACTAATATAAGGAGTTTCTTGGTGTTGGCTGGATACTATTGAAGGTTTGTTGAGGGTTTTTAGTCTATTTTATCTCCTTTGACCAAGTTGGCTCAGAAGACAGTTAAATTTCAATGGTCTGAAGCTTGTGAGAAAAACTTTAAGGAGTTGAAGAAGAGGTTGATTTCTGCACCAGTTTTGATATTAGAAGAGGGTACTCAAGGTTTTGTGGTATATTGTGATGCATCAAGATTTGGTTTGGGTTGTATGTTACTGCAGAATGTCAAGGTCACAGCTTATACCTCCAGACAGTTGAAGGTTCATGAGAAAAATTACCCAACCCACGACTTGGAGTTGGCTATAGTGGTATTCACCTTGAAGATGTGGTGTCACTACTTGTATGGCGTTCATGTTTATATATTCACTAATACAAGAGCCTACAATATGTGTTCACCCAGAAAGAGCTAAATCTCAGACAGAGGAGGTGACTAGAATTGCTCAAGAATTATGACATGAGTATTCTTTACCACCCAGGTAAGGATAACATGATTGCTGATGCTTTAAGCAGATTATCTATGGGGAGTACCAACCATGTCGAGGAAAAAAAGAGGGAGTTAGCCAAAGATGTGCACATACTCACACGCCTGGGAGTCAGACTTATGGATTCCATAGAAGGAGGGATAGTGGTGACCAATGAGACTGAGTCATCACTAGTTTCAAAGTTGAAAGAAAAGTAAGAAAAACGACCCATTTTGCTTAATTTGAAGGTGAATGTTCATAAGAAAAGAGTATTGGCTTTTGAACAAGGGGGAGATGGTGTTCTAATATATCAAGGTAGGTTGTGTGTACCTAGGGTTGATGGACTCCAAGAGAGGATCATAGAGGAAGCTCATAGCTCTAGATACTCCATTCATCCGGGTTCCACCAAGATGTACCGCGACTTGAGAGAGGTATACTGGTGAGAAGGTATGAAGAAGGACATTGCTGAGTTTTTGCCAAGTGCCCTAATTGCCAACAAATGAAAGTAGATCACCAAAGGCCTCGAGGTTCGGCTCAAAATATAGAACTTCTGGAATGAAATTGGGAGATGATTAATATAGAATTCATCACAGGTTTACCAAGGTCTTTCAGGCAGCATGATTTGATTTGGGTAATTGTCGATAGGATGAAAAAATTAGCCCATTTTTTGTTGGTAAAGACCACTCATTAGGAAGAGGATTATGCAAAGTTATACATCCAAGAGGTGGTAAGACTTCATGGGGTCCCAGTGTCGATCATTTCAGATAGAGGTTCACAATTCACTACTCAGTTCTGGAAGTCTTTCCATAAAGGTTTGGGTTCAAAGGTGAACTTAAGCATTGCTTATCATCCTCAGACGGATGGGCAAGCAGAGCGTACTATCCAGACCTTATAAGATATGTTGAGGGCTTGTGTGATTTATTTCAAGAGGAATTGGGATGATAACCTACCTCTCATTGAGTTCGCTTATAACAATAGCTACTATTCGAGCATCCAAATGGCTCCATATGAAGCTCTGTACGGGAGAAGATGTAGATCTTCTATTGGGTGGTCCTAAGTTGGTGAAGCAGGGTTGATAGGACCATATATATTTCACCAAGTCATGGAGAAGGTGAAGGTGATTCAAGAGACATTGAGACGACACAGAGTCGTTAAAAGTCCTATACATATGTTAGGAGGAGGTCGTTGGAGTTTGAAGTGGATGATTGGGTATTTCTGAAAGTTTCACCAATGAAGGGCATTATGAGGTTTGGTAAGAAGGGTAAAAGTAGTCCTCGGTAAATTGGACGTTATAGGATATTCAATAGAGTTGGCAATGTAGCTTATGAGTTGGAGCTACCACAAGAATTAGCAGCGGTCCATCCGGTATTTCATGTTTCCATGTTGAAAAAGTGCATGGGTGATCCTTCATTAATTGTACCAACTAAGAATGTTGGGATTAAGGATATATTGTCCTATGAAGAGATTTTGGTTCAGATTTTAGATCGGCAAGTTCGCAAGTTGAGAACAAAGAAGGTTGCGTTAGTCAAGGTCCTTTGGAGGAATTAATTTATTGAAGAAACAACTTGGGAAGCTGAAGAGGATATGAAGAAAAGAGATAAACATCTTTTTGAATCTAGAGAAAATGCAGATCAAGGTACTAATTCTCTTCTTAAGTACCTTATAGACTATGAGTAAGCATGTTGTAATTGCTTTTGATTTTGAGTGTTGAATTTGATGTTACTATTCTTAGCATAGTGAAAAATTCTCATTCGAGGGCGAATTTTCTCAAGGGAGAGATATTGTAACATCTCGTAACTTGAATTAGCCTAGAATAAGCTAAGAAACTAAAATTTTTCACTTTAGGAAAGGAAAGGGAAAATCTGGAAAAATTCCTAAAGTTAAGAATGTGAGTTTTCGTCATTTCCAAATAGCCATAACTCCTAACTCGGGATCATTTAGAGTAAGTTCTCTATATGGTTGGAAATCCCTTCAAAAGATATTTCCGACGGCACCGAGATTGCACAATTTTGATATTGTATGAGGGAAATATGTCTTTGGAAGTTAGATTGTTGAGTAAGGAAAGTCCGATCCGGATTTAATAAAGGGCAAACTAGTCTCTTTACCCATTTATTTCCTAATTCGTTTTAAGAGTTTAATAGGGGTAAAATTAAGTTTTAGTTTAGATTAGAAAAGTTCTTCCACGCTTAAGGTTCGGGAGAAGAGAGAAGAGAAGAAGGAGAAAGGAGAAAGATCAACATTTCGCCAAGAACGCCAAGGGATTTCGAGTGGAATTCGTTAGGGGTGATCCTATCAAAGTATGTTCACAATTTCATCTTAGGTTGATTCATCCGCACACCAAGCTTGATTCAGTTCAGAAGTTTTAGAATTGATTACATGACTAGAAGTGAATTCTTGATAATCTCGTCGAATCCCTTTTTGATTGAATTGATAGAATGCCCATTGATGTTGATTGTAGTTTCTGATGTTGTTTTTTATTTGAATATGATGGGTATTGAATTTATTAATGATCCTAGGGTTTTGGAGATAAAAGCAGGGAGGTTTAGACAATTAGGGCTAGAGAACAAGTTGAAAAGTTCATCATACGCACCTGGGCAAGGCCAGGCGCATCGTCTTTGTAGTGCGCCAGAAGAAGATTTAAGCAAACTGGGGCCTGGCGCGGCGCGCCACCTGTGCGTCAGAACCAAGCCTCAATCAACTGAGGCTGGCGCGGCGCGCCACCTGGGCACCCGAACCAAACCTTAGTCAACTGAGGTTGGAGCGGCGTGCCACTTGTGAGCCCGGATCGGCGTTTTTCACCAACTTTTTGTAGTTTAACCCTTTTAATTCCGATGATTCTAATGTAACACTTTGAAAATCCAACACGTGTCGTAAAGCTTAAAATAGGTGTCATGAGGTCTAAGTTTTGTTTTTAAGTCCATTATAATGAATATAGGTCATTTAGGAAGTTTAAGAACCAAAACGTCCAAGAACATCCATGACATCCATAAGTTGGTTAAAAGTGGTACTAGTGTGCCTTAGCCTATTTGACTAGATCTTAGGAGTCAGAAATTTATGAAAAATGGTGAAAGGGTATCTAATAGACGTTTAAGTTGTTTCATGGTCGAAACGTCCGGGTACGACTCCCCAAGGACCAACCAAGGGCCCTTGAGAAGGACCCCTGCAGTTTGAGGCAACACTGCCTGGCAATGTGCATCGACGGGACAAGGGACGGCCCATGTGTGATCGACGGGCGTAGATGCCACCGTCGTCCCACACTTAGACAATTCGAGGAAGCCCCTCGCCTGCACAATCTCTGAACTTACCTACGGAGTGCAGGACGGAGGGGAGACCAACCCATCGACTCACAGACGGCCCGTCGACGGGGTTCCTTCTGTAAGGGTCTTGACTTTGCTGCACATTTTAAATGTTAATTCAATTAATTAATTAAGTGGTTTAGGGGTTATTTAGGGATTAAGGAGACTAATTAACTAACTTAAATCACATAAAAAGGCCCCAACCCCAATTAACCTAATTACAACTCTCAAATACAAACTCTCTTCCTTTTCTCTTCTTTCTCTCTCTACTTGAACTCACCATTGAAGACTATCAAGGAAAGGGGTTTGAGGGCTGGAAAGGGACAAATTCACCATCAGTCCTTTATCATACGTTAAGGTATGGGATCTAATTCACCTTTGTTACTCTTTCCTCAAAGGGTTCCTTCAAAATGGATTTCAGAAATTGAGTTTTCATATGGGTTTCATTCAATTACGAAATTGATGTTGTGAATTGACTTGTTTATGATTTATTTAGGATATGATGGATAGATTAACATGTAATTTAACTTGATTATGGTCAATTGTGATGGTTTAGTTCAATTTGATGATTTTGATCCTTAACCCTTAACCCTAGGTTGCTCTTAATGTAAATTGGGTTGTGATTGATTTAATTGTCTTAATTATGGGTTAAATCACTATAGATGATATTGTTACACCAATCATTAACAAATTAGAATGGATTATTGTCTTTCATGCTAATCTTGAGAAGTGATCTAGGTTATGGAAAGTGGCCTAAGTAACTTTGTTTTAAGCATTGAATTGATGTTGAATTATGGTGTAGTGACTCTTCTAGTGTTGTTATGATGGTGATTATTGAATTATGATGTTGAACATCTAAATTGGCTTGAATTGAGGATTTATGGTAAGGCCTAAATGATGAACCATGAAGGAGACTTGGTAAGCCTTGGAATCTCTATCTTTACTTTCAATTGTAATTAATTGTGGTTAAGTCATGATGTTATATTGGAGTATGCCTTATATTAGGATGATAGGGTGGTATGATGTTGAATTGAAATATCTTGACTATGTTGTGAGGTTGATTAAGGTGTATGTGATATAAGGATGGTGACAACTATCAACGTGCCTTGATATGCTATGAAATGCTTATGTGTTAACCTCACTTATATGAATTGTGATGAAAGGACTATACTCATGCAATTCTTATTGAGCTATTGATGATGATGATTATACAAGGGGTAGACCCTATGGCCTAAACTAAGTTATGATTGATAGTTAAAGGCTCAAAGACATTTCAAAATGGACTTAGCTTAGCACTGAGTGAACTTGACAATGGAAGGTGATGACTTCCCAAAGAGGAAGATTTTCCCTATAGTTCTATATGAGATGTTGACTTCCCAAAGAGGAATACTCATCCAATAGATTCCCATGAGAGGAGGCCCCAAATATCAAGTAGTATCAAGAGGGAATATACTATCTCTTAGTTCTTGTACTATGTTTCCCCCATAGGAAGACTAGCTAATGGATCCACCTAAAAAGCTACGTTATTGTTTGGTTCTACTTTGGCCGGTAGACCACCTTCCATCGGTGTAAGGTTTTACAACACCGGATTCCACACTTAGCTCATGTGGTCTATGTCGGTTAAGGAAAGTGTTCCATAAATTAAAATAAAGTAATGAAGTATAAACTAACTAAGGTGACTTGAGAGGTTTAACTTAGCCTAGGTAGGGTTATGGGACTCTACTTATGCCTTGCACTAGCTGACCTTGATGTAAGCTTTAGGAAGTTGATATTATGTATATATATGATAATGAGGTATATGATGATAATATGTTAATGCTACAACGTAAATCACTATATATGATGATGATTATTCTTTTGATATATGTAGTTGGATTATATTGTTAAAGTTGGACATTGGTTATGTTTTCTTGTTAAGTCTACTTGATTGAGCAAGGTTATGGGGCTTTGTTTGGTCATTGCACTTGTTGATTTGATGATGATTAATGAGTAGTTGTCTTGATTATTAAGGTATGATTAACTCTTATTCATACTTGTGATGTTATTCCTTGATGATAGGGTTGTAGTAAATCATGGGTTCAAGTATGTTGGGATGTGTATTACTTGTTTGAGTTAGTAAGAATGTGGTTGGTTGGTATGACTTGCTTGATTTTGCATGAGGTTTAAAGGGGTAAAATGGCATGTTTTGATTGAATGTCCCTTTTTAGCATGTTTTGCTATTATATGTGCATATGGTCTCATACTTAGTACATATGGAGTATTAACCCCGTTTCCTTCCCTTTTCCCAAACATTTTAGTTCCAGTTGTTGAAGGCTAATTTAGGACGACTTGAAGAAGGCTTGGATATTCTCTATCATCAAAGTGGGTAGGTCCTCACTTTCCGAGGGCAATGTCAATATCTTGCCTATGAAGTTCTTTTATTTTTCTAAGACTTTTATGTTCATTCCACTTTCATTGTGTACGACTTCTATAAGCCAATATGTGGATTCTTTACATTTGATGTAGGGCTATGCCCATATTGTGATAATCGTTTAGATGGTATGATATGAGACAATCTTTGAGACTACCTTTCTATTTTATCTATATGAATGTGCAATAAAAGTATAAGGCTATGTAACCTTCTTATACGAAGGGTCATTATACTCGATACACTATATATTATGTGTATGTAGAGGTCTATGTAAACCTCCAAGTAGATGTAATGAAAAGTTTTAAATTTTTCCGTATTTTCAACCTATGAATGTAATGACATGAGACTAAGAGGCTAGTCTTAGTCCTTAAAAAGGACGACGACGCCGGTTACGTCTAGGGGGTAAACCCGGATGTGACATCTAATCACTTTAAACGACTCCTAAACACCTAGATATCACTGAAGGACATAAATCATAACCTTGAATCCATAATTCAATTCAAGGAAATTTAAGATCAAAGTCAAAGGAGTTAGGAGTCAAGTGTAGAAGTTAAGAAACAAGTTAAGGTAAAGTTTCTTAAAGTTTTCAAGAGTCTTTATTAAACGCTTTAACTTCGTTTTAAGGCTTAAGTTTCAAGTCTGAGTAAAGAGTAAAGTTGAAGTCTTTTTCCTTCAAAGAAATATACGAGAACTAAGTATTTTGTAGAAGTTGGTCAAGACTTAAGTTTTCAAGTTAAGCAAAGAGTAAAGAGTTGAGTTAAATTCTCAAAGTTATAAGGGAATTAAGTATTCCATGAAAGTTCATAAATGTTTTCACATTTAAGTTAAAAACGGAAACTGATAATTCTAAAGAGCCTCCAGGCTTGTTTCAAAAAAGAGTAATCATTTTCTAAATAAAGCAAGAAAGGGAACTGAGATTTCCAAGATAGTCTTTTGAGCTATGTTTTGAACACTAGTCTCAAATCACAGAAGTAAGTATGTTTTTTTTAAAACATAAGAGCTAATACAATGATATGTAGTATTGAGCACTTATATAACCGAGAGTTCAGATAACTCCCGGGCCCAATAAAACATCTAGCCACCATAGGTAGAAAAGGGTCATACCTTTTAGATGATTCCTTTAGTGATTTTTACCATAGACTAGTGGATCCATTAGGTAGTTCAGGTTCTATATCGATGGCAAGGTGTAAGACGACACTGGAAGCATGAGGCAAAATGTTGTATCATCATTGTAGCTCTTAAATGATGGTTTTTGGTTAGAGAAACTCCTACATAAGTAAATGTGTATATAAACATCAGTTTAATTGTATTTCATATATATCACAGAGTTATTTGTATCCTTGTATACATTCAAAACTTTCAGCATGTTTTCAAACAAATTTTCTTTATATTGCATTTGTGCTTAAAATGATTTATATTGAAATGAGTCAGTCATGTTGAGTTGAGTTGAGCTAGGTAAGTTCTTCAGTTTCTTTCAGACTCTTTCTAGCATATGTTGTTTATCATTTCAACTCGCATACTCGTACAGTCAATGTATTGATGTCAATTGGCCTGCATCGTCTCATGATGCAAACGGTGGTAACCAGGATCAACATCCAGCACCTCGTTGTATTAGTTTGAGCACTCAGAGTCAGTGGTGAGCTTCCTTGCATTCAAGAGGACTCTTTTACTACTTTCTAGTCTTTTCATTTATAGAATTTTGCGGGGTTTGTCTTAACATTCATATTAGTATTATAGAGGCTTCATCGATAGATAGTCAGTCAGATCATCAGTTTTGAGTCTCTCTATATTTTGCGTTTCAGATGTTCTATTTCGAGACTAAAGTGCCATTTTGGCTAAGCCGTTTTATTAAGTATCTTGTGAGAATGATTCTTACTTATTATTGAGTTAAATCTTCAGTTGAGTAAAGTAAACCAAATCATGGGTTAGCTAAAGGCTAGCAATGGTCATTGGGTGCCGGCCACGTCCATGGTGTAGACTCAGGACGTGACATCTTAAAATCTAGAAATCTGGCAATTTAGAAATTTGGAAATTTGGAAATTGGCAATGTGGAAATATGGAAATTAACAATAATAATTTTTCCTCTATTAGCAATCTGGAAATATGGAAAATATTATGCACTTATAACATACAATTAAAATTCATTAGGTATTCTAGTTGTTCTTGGCCGATTAGGACGATGATATAATTCAAATTCTCTTTTTTTAGGTTTTAACTAATGTTATAAAGTGTGTTGGAATAAAATGTGTGCAGGGTCAGATGGTGCTGTTATGGAGGATATTGATATGTTGTATGTGTCATTGTCAAACAATGAGACACTAATGTGGTTTCGAAAGGAATTGTTGTGTCGTGTTTAGCTTGGAATGTCGGTCTTGTGGGATCAATAGTTGTGAACACAGTTCCATGGGTCATTATTTTGTAAAGCAACATGTTCTATGAATACATGGATGTTCAATTATGTTGTATTTAGTTTGTGTTTTCAAGTATTCCTTAATGTAACTTCAAATTTGTGAATAATGGTATTTAATACTCTATTAGTAATGGTACTTAAATTTGAATTGTGAAGTTAAACTTATATTCTTCAAATTTGTGATAGTGGTACATAATAGTATTACTGTATAATATCAAATATTTCCAGTTGTTTGAAGTATTAGCAATCTGAGAATTTCTAAGTTAAGTTAGTTTTTTCCTCTATAGTTCTAAGTTTATGCAGTAGATAACTTTATGCACTAATAATTGAAAGGAAATTAACAGAAAATCTGGAAATCTGGAAATTAACACTAATATTTTTTCCTCTATTAGCCGTCTGGAAAAATTCACATTACAGTAGATAACAGAAAGGAAATTAACACAATTAGACATCGACCCAAACTATTACTTAAATTTAATTGCGATTGAGACATCGTCGCCTATCATGTCCCGTCTGCCTGCATAATCCACAAGCTCGCTCATACACTGTAGAACTACGATCCATTTCATTAGGCATTCTAGTTGTGGATGACGATAGAATTCATTACTTCTCATTGTAAAACTTAGAGATGCCCAATATGCCTCATGACCAGTTGGTGTGAATGACCCAGAATATGTTGCAACATAATTCTCTATTGTGAAATGCTCGCTAACAAAATTTCTAGCTAGCCCTCCCATTCTATCAGTTACCTTCATGACATGTGAACATGGGAAGTGTAAATTAACCCATTTTCCACAATCACATTTTCATTCATTCAGTGAAACACAATGAGGATTCCCACCAGTACCATCAACCTGTATAGATCTAACCTCATATACCCCTGTGGGTATATTCCAATAAAAAGTAAAGTGCTTTTTTGAACTTTCATAATTCTTCTCCCACTTCATTTTGAACCTCCTGGTCCATAATTCATTTTGTTCTGCAAGTTGGTGCGCTATTTGAGACCTACGGGTATACCGTTCAATAGTTTGCTCCAATGAAAGTTTAACCATACAATGACAGGCAAACCTCGTGCTTTTTTCAACACTCCATTGAACGACTCTGAAAGATTTGTTGTCAACACTTCCCATTTTTTTACATCGTCATGACTAACAGTCCATTTGTCCAAGGGAATTTCCATGAGGTATCATATGCTTCGATATTTTCTTCTATAATTTGGCACATCAAGAACTCAAACTTCCTTACTTGATGGGATGAAGTAGTCATCCACATCAATCTGTTAAGGTCATTGTTTGCAAATTTAGATTGAAAGTTGTTCTTCAGATGTCTTATGCAAAATCGAAGGAAGGCTAGAGGATCTTGAAATCGCCGCAACTCCTGCAAACTAGTCAATATTCCTTTTGCCCTATGAGATATAATACATACATCTTGTCTACATTTCATCACATGTGCACTCAAATTTCTAAAAATCATTTTCATGCCTCTTTTGACTCTTTGTCTACAATAACAATACTAAAGGGAGAACGTTATCATTTCCATCAATTCCAAATACAATTAATAATTTGATCTCATATTTTCCATAAATATGAGTTCCATCTACTGAAATAACTGGGCAACATATTTGAAATCCATCAATGCATGCCTTGAAAGCACAAATTACAAATTTAAAAGTTTTTACCACCGATGAATTCATAGACTCTTCATGTTTCCATTTCACAATATTCCTCGATCAAAGTATTGAAAAACTGCAAAAAATTTAGGTAGGTCACTAAATGATTTCTCAAAGTCACCATACACCAACTCAAATGCGTGTTGACGTCCAAGCCACACTTTTCTAGATGTCACTTGATGACCAAATTTTTCATGAACCTTTGAAATGACATCTACCACCGCGTACTAAGGATTTTTTCTAATTTTATTTAGAAATAGTGATGCAATCAAATTGATATTTAGGTTGGCGTGACCGCTAAAAAGTCCTTCAGTCTCACATCTATGATTTTCAACATATTTTCCTATCTTCCAAAGGTTATCTCTAACTTTTTTTCCTCGAAGAAACCACAGGCAACCCAATAAACTATAAAATTTACATATCACAACCCATAAACTTTTGGTAGATGTTACCACTCCTTATTTTTGTGCAAACTCCAAATTATTACAGCTCCTTTCAACTTTTCTTTACTACTTAAAAACATACCTTTTTTCTAATTTTTTTTGCTTCCTCAGACCAAACCGAACAATATTCTATGTCATATTCACATGTAGATATGAAAATTTTTTCCTCATCTCTAATGTTTTGAAATAGGGTATGTTATAAGACACACCTCGATCATGATTATTGAAGATTTATACCATTTTGAGAAAAATTTCTAATCATTGATATCTTCATCAGGTTCACTTTCATTACCATCTTTTGGAGGTTCATCTCCCTCCGAACTTTCATCACTAATTTCATCATTTGCATCATTATATAGATCAACGTTGATATCATTATTGTCATGCCCCAAGCCTACACCCTGGACGTGGCCAGCACTCAGAGACCATTGCTGGCCCCAAGCGAACCTTGACCTGACTTACTTAATCAGCGAAAGACTTAAAGCATTAATACAAGGATTAAGATGCTAACTAACTCAACTTTCTGGAACTAAAATCAATTTTTTAAAAAAATAAACATTTACCTTAGCCAAAATGGCAACTCAAATATGGAAATAAGTTAATAACAAAATTATGACGAAAGAACTAACATCTGCTGACTATCTATGAAGCCTCTAATAACTGAGATGGAAGTTGGGACAGACCCCCACAACATCCTAAAGAACTAAACTAGAAAGCAATGAAAATGGATCTACGAAAAGCAAGGAGGCTCACCAACTGACTTTGAACTGCTTACTGGATCAACAATGCACTAGAATGTCGATCCTAGTTATCTGCATTTGCATCATAATACGATGCAGGCCAACTGGAACAATTACATTGAATGTACGGGTATGCGAGTTGGAGTGGCTAAACAACATAGGCTTGAAGGAGATTCTGGAAGAAACACTAACCTTGACTCTTCTCAGCTCATGAATACTTAACTAAATTTATTTCAATATCAAGAAATCTAAAAACAAATGCATAATAAAGAAATGCTGGTTAAATCCATGTTGTAAACTCTGTGTGTATGCAACGATACAAAATAACTTTGACATGTATGTAAAAATACAAAATAACTTGATGTCAGTTCATAATCATAATAAAAGACATATCATGCTTCATCTCAAAGTCTACTTGTGCGATGCATGAATGAAGTCTCATAACCCCATTCATACTAACTAGAACCTCTTGAGGAACCATGCAACTACTGTTGTGGGAGTTTCTCTAACCGACAAACATCACTTAAGAGCTACAGTGATGATACAACACTTTACCTTGTGAGGCCAATGATTATCATATACCTTGTCGGAGATATAGAAAGCTTAACTGACTAAGTGGATCTACTGGATTAACTTAAGTGATCATCTAAAAAGTATGATCCTTTGATACCCATGACGGCTACATGGTTTATGGATACTTGAGTTAATATGAACTCGCATCCCCATATCGGTGTTCAATACTTCTCCCAAAAATATACTTAGTTCATATGTTTTAAAAACATATTCTTGTGTAATTTGAGATTAGTGCTCAAAACCATATCTTAAAATCTCTCTTGGAATCAATGTTCCCTTTTCTTGCTTAAATTTGAAACATTTATAAACTCTTAGGGAATACTTAGTCCCCTTATAACTTTTGAGAAATGAACTCAACTCTTTACTTTTAGCTTAACTTGAAACTTAAGCCATAAAAACGAAGTTAACACGTTTGTTAAATACTTATGAAACTTGAAATGAACTTCTTATATCTTTTCTCTTTATCAACTTTATCCTTAAGTCTTAAAACAAAGTTAAAAGCATTTGTAAAAGGCTTTTTGAAAGAACTCTAAGAACTTTCTATGACTTGGCTCTAAACTTTCCTTGAATTTGAAGTTATGGATTCAAGGTTGTAATTTTCATATTTCTGGATGATTTCTATATATTTAAAAGTCATTTAGAGTAGTTAGAATCAATAGGAAGTGTTAAACACTTTAGAGAAGCTTAAACTGACATAATAATAAAAACTGGGTGAAAAACAACATTTTGGGAGCGTCTGGGGCGCGCCACGCCAGCCTCACTTGACTGAGGCACCATTCTGGCGCACTAGTGGCGCTCCGCCCCAGCCCTCCTGGCGCTATGAGGGCGCGTCGCGCCAACCTGTTCTTTAGGCAAATATCTGCCAAATTTTTTCTCTCATTTTTTGACCTTAAATCGTTTTAATTCGATTCTTTTTCTCAAATTCACTTAATTCATGTACCTACCCATATAATATATTCAAGGATCTAACCCAATAAATTCAATAATAAAATCTAGATCATCAAAGAACTCCTAAATCTAACTCATGTTCAAGAACGAAAGCAATTCAAGAACAACATTCAAGAACATCCAAAAATCTAATCTTTTAAGGATGAATCACGTTGAATCAAACATGCTTGGCATGTGGGTGAATGAACCCAACGTTATGGAAGACTCACATACCTTTTTAGGGATCACCCTCGACAAAATCCACAAGTTATTCTTGACGAATTCGACGATCTTGACTCCTTTTTTCCTTTCGTCTTTTGTTGCGTTCTTTCTCCAAAACCCTAACCTTTCTCTAAAAGTATAAAACTGACCAAGTTCAGTTTAGACCCTTAATAATATTACCAAAAACGGATTTAATTAATTGGGTAAGAAAAAGACCAAATTATCCTTTTAATTTTCGGATTGAACATTTCCTTAATCCAACAATCCAATTTTCAAAGGGAATAATTCACTAATTCGAACTCGAAATTTCATAAACTTGGTGGAGTTGGAAAGATTGTTCCAAGGGGTTTCTAAACATATCTAGAACTACAGCTAACCCATCATGAGCTAATAGTTATGGCTGTTTTGAAAATGACCAAAAACTCACTTTTTCCTATCTTAAGAAAATTTCCAAATTTTAATTCTTTCCAAAACTGACTATTTTAACTTCTATGATTCTTCCTAGCTATTTCGATTGAGAGATGTTACAATTATCACTGTAAAAAAAATATTAGTCAAATTCTAGCAAAATTATAAATATAGAAGCTTATTTTTAAAGCGATAACTTATACTCTAAAATATTATTTCTTCTATTAATAAGAGATAATTTGTGTATACTGACAATAAAAATTATCTTATTAACTTGTTATACTAAAATTCAGTAAAATATAGATTTGTTGTTTACCTTACCTCATATTCCCCGTGACTATTATCAATATGCATTTGACTACTTGAGCCTTCACCAAATGATCGATGACCATGCATCAATAATTGTTGGAAATGGTGGTTGAACAATTGGTTCTACAAAATGAGGTTGATTGATCATGGTAAAACCATAATTTTGAGCCAATAAATTCATGTGATAACTTGATGACCACTAACTTGAAATACAACATTTTGATTTATTGATTCGATTTTAACATACATCTCCAAAAATATTTATATCAATCTTATCCGCAAATTTTTGAGGTATAAAAAGAAATTGTAACAAAGACTGGTCATTCTCAATTTTAACTCAATGAACCTTATATTGTTACCTTGAATTGAACATAGATATTTTTCAGAAATATCCATATGAATACTTTCACTATTTGTTCTCATTTTCTCATGCAACAATTCAACCAATTCAACATAGTTAGTTGAGGTAGACATGCTAATAGTTGTTCTAACACATTCAGTATACCTAAATCCGTTCATATTCGTAATTATTTCTCCATCCCAATACAAAAAACCATCACATTATGTTCAAAGTTCGTCATCTTTATCCTACACATAAATCTAAGATACTTTAAATAATATCAATAAATTAGAAAAATAATTTTAAAGCTATAATAAGAACTTAACAGAATATGATAAACCTAACTTATTTAGTTCATATTTGATTAAGTTTTGTGAATATTATTCTAACAATGGGCCACACAAGTAAAAGTTTTACTGAATTATGCTGGAACAAGCAAAATATTACAACATCATTTATTTATAGTCACTTTGGTCCGTTTGAAAAATGGAGGAATATGACTTTAACGGAGTGTTGTAACTTATAGTCACGTTTTTAAGATAAAATGTTATATAGGAATCGATTCTAAATTTGCAGGAGTCGGAGGCCCGTGATTGGATTCTTAAGAAACGGGACTCAAAGTAACATTGTAGCGTTTTGCAGTTGCATAATTTGATTCCACATTTGCAGGACTGGAGTCAGTGGCCCGTGATTAGATTCTCCAAAAACGTACTTTTGAGTAACGTTTTACACCTAAAACGTTACTTAGTGTTACGTTTATGCATTTAACGTCGTCAACCCGTCAACTTTTTGTCCGTTGAATTTTTAAAATAAAATCATCCTGAAACATTACTCAAAAGTACATTTATACAAAATTTGTAAAAAATTAAAAACCAATATTTTGGTGAATTAGTTTAAATAATTGCTTAGTTTTAATTTTGGTCTCGGAGGGGTTATTATGCCCAAAAATAAAGAATGAAATAGGATTCCAACCCAGAAATTGAAAAGGAGAGATGTAGTTACATTAGCATAGCAGTGGCCAGTGAAGGAAGTGGAGAGACTAGCAGAGAAAGAGAAAGAAATGGGAGGAGGATGAACAGAAATTGAAGAGCAGCGGCGTATGACGTCTTCATAGGCATACAGAGCACAAGTTCTACTTGTCAGGTTTCCCTCCTTTTTCTAATTTTGCTGTTCAATTGATAATTTGTTTGTGAGTTTTGGGATTGGATCGAATTTGATGATTCATTGATGCCGGCTTCCTATTCTGCAAATAGTTATGAATGAAACTGGTCCAGAAGATGTGCTGGATTGTTTAGAAAGTATAATTGAGCATCACAGAAAATCTACCAAAGCAATTACCAACAAATTAGAGACATAAGTTAGAGATATCAAATTCAAATAATGCAACTTACTTATACTTATAGCAAAGGCAAACCAACACATGGATAGGGAGGCATTCTACATTATGTACAAACCCTAATATAGGAAATCAATCTTTATTATCCGTGGACTCTGTTTGATGTCAATTGAAGAAACGTGTGAAAAGATAAAACAAATGAATAAGCTTCCACAAATGTACACCTCTTCAATAAGTGCCAAGGACTTCCCTAATCCCTGTACAAAATAAGATACATACTTGTATTAGACATCCGAAAACTACCAAATTATGATTTATACAAAATTTTATGGCTGGAAGATAAGTGTAACTAAAGGCATAATGAAGCTAAGCATATTATGCCTTGTTTAATTTTGACATTTTCATTTCCTCGTTTCTGTAAACAGTAAATAAATGCCAACAGCCAAACATTTTAAATGGATTGAGAGATGATTTTGGGGAAATTACTGAAAAAGTTGATGCGTTTACAGGATAAGAAATATACAAGTAAAACTGACTAGAATGGAAGTTATTGTCATTTGATCAAAGGTTGCAATTATGTTAATGGGTTGAAGCGTAAGCTGTTAAAAAGAACCTATTTTTGTTTTCTTAATTATATCTTCAACGACGTGAAAATATGAAAGAATAGATGCTTGTTTGTCTTCTTGCGTTACAGACAGTTCAATACATTCGTGTGAATATGATGTAAGATTTTTGTATGTGCACGAGTTGTGTGTACCTGTACCAACTAGCGATTGGTGATTCATCACACCTTTCTACTGAAAACCTCTCGTGCCATTGTGCCAAAGAATGATTGCTCCTCAATCTGTGCTTTAAGAAGATTCGATGCGCTACCCAGTCCACGTTTAACAGTGTCAGCCATTTTAGGACACTCCAGAAGAACGAATTCTTCTAACGATGGTAGATCCATACAGAAAGCCTCTGTACAAAGCCGTTCCATGTTTCCAGAATTTGTAATTCTCAGGACTTTCAACTCTGGCAGCACGATTATTTTATCGTTTTCCTCTCTCCTTTCACTTTCTTCATTGCTTATGAGTTCTACCAGATTTGGCATGTCATTTACCTTTAACTCTTCTAATTTGCCAAGACTTCGAGCGGTCGTAACCGAAAATAGATTTCTCAGGTTTCTGCAGCTTCCTATGTGAACAGCTCTGAGGTTGGCAAATAAAACATGTCCATTTTGAACATTTGCTGGCATACCTTCTGGTGCTTCTCCTGTGATTCTTGTCAATCTGTGACACCCCACAATTTGGAGATTATCCAGTTGACAAAGATTTTGAGCAGCTACAGATGGGAATACATATTTCAAGCTATCACAATACTTAATCGCCACATCAGTTAGGTTATTGAAGCATTGTTTATTTTGAAGGGTTGCATTCAGGAGTAACTGCTTAGGTACTCCCCAGATTTCGAAAAGCATAGGCAATCTATCTAACCCGATCATTTTGAGCGTTGAGAGGAGCTTCTGTTCTTCATCAAAAGCTGCCCCGTTAAGTTGAAATAGTTTGAATAACTTGTTACATGAATACACATGAACTTCTTCAATACTTGATAGCCTCTGGAGCAAGGAAGGTTGAAGTAGAAAAAATAAATCATGACAATATTCAACCTTTAGAATCCGCAAATTCTGGAAGGAACCCGGTTTAATTGAGTGGACAGAAAGTGAATATCGCTTCTTGAACGTCCGAAGATGTAATTTCTCCAAAGATCCTAAAACTAAAGGTGCATCGCTATGAAGAACCTCATCAATGAAATAGGTAATGTCATCATTGGCAGTTATTTCAAGAGTTTTCAAGTGATTTAAGCCCCCTTCGACATCAAAGATACTTTTCAGTATTACCTTGGATGCACAGAACATTGTCAATTCATTTGAGAATTGAAGCATATGATTCATCCCATTTGGTATACCAGTCTTTATTTCTCTAAGATAGAACCTCCTAGAGTTTGGATGACATATAGCTGAGTGGTAACCTACTGTTATCTCAAACTTGTGTAAGCTAGGAAGATCAAAGTTCTCAGGGAAAGCTAGAAGGGTGGAGACTTCCACACACAAAATGTGTAATTGGGGCAGTGACATTAGCTCAGACAAGCTTGCTTGGCCACTCCCTTTAGCGGATCCATCAGCTAGCTGCCACAATCGAAAACTCCAACCCATATAAAGTTCTTCTAATTGAACAAGACGCGATATCAAGTTCTCCGGGATTTTCTGAAGGTACCCACAGAATGACAAATCTAATAGCCTCAAATTAACCAAGTCCCCAAATTCATTTGGAAGTTGTGTGATAGAGGACCCGTATAAACTTAAAATTTCCAGGCCCTTTAATTTTCCAAGAATAGATACATCAGCTAACCTGCAGTGGTCTAAACGTAAAGTTCTCAGGTTTGTGAGAACTTCAACGGATGATGGAAAACTGAGGGGAAATGTATTTTTTTTTGTGGCATTCGGGACCAACTGATAGTGAGGATTTAGTGAATGGACACCAACCCTTTCACTTAAATCCAAAACCTGGAGTGTTTTCATCTGCATGAAAAAGTCGACTGGTATCTGTTCAAGACCTTCATTTTCTCCAAGATGTAAAATTTGAAGATTGGGGCAATGTACATCAGTTGGAAGCACATGGATATTGTTGTTCATGAAGGAAATAGCTGTTTTTTGGCTGAATGACTCCCTTTGTGGCCACTTATTCAGATTGTGACCAGCTCTTACCATGAATCCATGCTTCTCTTCAGATGCTATATATATAGCAAAGTCACGAACAACATCATGCATTTTAACGAAACCCTCCTTCCCAATATCAAGCAACAGGCAAGAGGATTTAAGTTGGCCAACTCTTAAGAACACTCTGGCTCTAGCTTCTTCAATAGTGTCCACATTTGAGAACAATCCTTTTCCTGTCCAGTTTCTAGTCAAGTCTTCAATACTTATTTCATGATCTTCTGGGTACAAACAACACATCAGAAAGCACAACCTGATTTCCTCATTTTCCAAAAAATTGTAGCTCAACTCCAGGCAGGAGAAAATGGTCTTGCTTGCATAAGTGGGGGTAAAGGGTTGGGACTTCTTAAGGAGCTGTAGCGCTGCTTCCCACTCCACTTGTTCTTT
The DNA here is from genome assembly GCF_001406875.1 of Solanum pennellii. Classification (NCBI taxonomy): domain Eukaryota; kingdom Viridiplantae; phylum Streptophyta; class Magnoliopsida; order Solanales; family Solanaceae; genus Solanum; species Solanum pennellii. The sequence continues at coordinate 11,087,908 of NC_028639.1, forward strand.
TCCTCGTAATGCACTTCCAACAGTCACAAGTGCCAATGGAAGGCCTTGACATTCTTTAACAAACTTTATGACCATGCTATCCAACTCCGGACAAAGGTCTGAAGTGCTCGTGCAAGCATATTTCCTCAGTAAATGTGACGATTCTTCTTTTGATAAAAGTCTCAATGGTATTCCTTTGGTCCCCATAGCTGTGCATAGATCTTTTTGTCGCGTGGTAAGCATAATCCTACAGGCCTTGTGCTCATCACCATGAGGGATCCCTATCTCTGCTAAGTCAATGTATGACCAAACATCGTCCAGTATGAGAAGTACGCTCTCCATGGACAGTTGCATATAAAGTCTACCTGCTCTTCCTAATGTGCTTTCCTCCTCAAATCTGTAACATAACATATCCGCAATTAGAGCCTGTTTGGCTCAGCTTAAAAGCTGGTCAAACTGACTTAAAAGCTGATTTTTGACTTATTTAGCTGTTTGGCAATACTCAAAATAACTTATTTTAAGTTTAAAAAAACTTATTTTAAGCCAAAAGTTAAAAGCTGGGGTAGAGGTGCTTTTCTTTTTTTAGCTTATAAGTTGTTTTAAGTTGACCACATTTTTATCTTTTTGCCTTTAATATTTTTATACAATCTCCAAATTACAACATAACCCTAACATCTCTTTCTTCCATTTTTCCCTTTTCACGTTTGGCATAGCAACTTCAGCACTTTTATCCAAACACATAACTGCTTATGTTAAAAATAAGTTTCAGCACTTTCAAAAGTACTTTTTTAAAGCTGCTTTTATTAAGCCCATCCAAACGGGCCCTTAGACCCTGGATCTTTCTTATATTTGGTGTTTGGGAAACACCCACCATTATAACTCTCTTAACAATTCCACAGTCTCTAGCCAATTTCCCTACTTCTACGGCAAGAGTGGTCTTACCCATGCCCCCCATGCCATAGATTCCTATCACCTTATAGTGGTCATCCTGTAGTTCCTCAATGATCTGATCTACTGCTTCTCTTTGCTGGTGAATAATGTTTGCCACATTTTTTCTTAGCTGATAAGCAATAATTGGATCCATGGTTAGTTTTTGCTTAATAGAAACATCATCCGCACTTTGCAAAGCACCATTTGTTCTAGTGACGTTTTGACTAACAATGGATGAACTACTTGCCACCATCTCAGTAAGTTGGTCCTTTTCGGGTTTTTCTTGGTCAGAAATGAATGGTATATTCAAAGGAGGGCCCTGCGGTATGGATACATCTTCCGTGAGAGTTCTACCAAGAAGTTCTTGGATGGTCATGATTTTTTTAGTTGCCATCTTGCTCTGCTTATACCGTGAGACCAGATGAGGGAGGCACATTTTGCTCAAGTTTTGAGTTTTATCATCCCATGATTTGATCTCAGCAGTGATTGCATCTACCTCTTCTAACCAATTTTTAACTGTGCTTTTAATTTCTCTATCATTTCTTTTGGCGTAGTTCACCAATGCTTGGATATCATCAGTCTTCTCTTGCAACCTTTCAGCTTGCTTTCTCAGATTTTCGGCATTTTTGTTATACTGATAAAGATATCTTAGTTGATTCCCGAGAGGGGCCACTGTATAGTCAACAACTTTTGCCACCAATGAAGCACCTAATGTCATCCATGGCTGCATTGTCTCTAGACTCTCTAGTCTCCCACCTGAAGTATGTTCAAATGAAGGTTTTGAGTATATAAATAATCTTTCTATATCTGGAAATTATGAAGTATGACAGTAAGTAGGTTTGTATACCTATTCTGAATCCTAGATGAAACTTTTTCTCATGTTGCAAATAATCATTTTATATATTTACCACTTATTATATAGATAGAACTAGAATCTCTGCAGCAGAAAGAATTTGGTTGATAAGGGAGTTTGAAGAGGATGAAATCTGATAAGTCACTGAAGCGTTGTGTTCCAGATAAGGCACCAGGACCGGACGACTTTGCTATGACATTTTCTAAACACGCTTGAAGTATTTCATGGTAAAAATCTATCAATGATTTCTTTATTTTCTTGATTTCTAAGAGGAGGAAAGGGGCAATTGAACTCAAGGATTACATAGCAATTAGTAATGAGATTATTAATGTCTACAAAATTGTATCAAATCTATTGACAGAAAGAGTCAAAACAGTGATTGGGAAATTGGTATCAGGAAATCAAAATGCTTTTATTAGGGGACGACAAATCACGGATACGCGGAAAATCTTAGTAGCTCAATTGGTTGATTATCTGGTGAGAGTTTGATTTCCCTTATTTCAGAGTTGCATATGAATATGCTTTAGAGCACTATCTATCATGTTACCAAAGTTACAAATATTTTGAAATGAGAAACATGAAAAACACAGTATCTTTCAGTAGCGGCAGTCTTAACACTAATTTACCATGTTCTTGTGACCATGAAACAGATCATGAAAACTTTAGCAATTTGTTTGAGTTCAAAGATATGAAGAGAACAAGAGAATCAGTGTAAACATACCTTTTGGTCTCTAGCTAGTTGATTGAGCAAAAATCTACTTGCATAGAAATATCATGTGTCTTTTCTTTTGGTTTCTTCTTTTCTATTAAATTAAAAAAAAAATGGAACACATTGTTGACAAATTACAAAGTTGACTATTTCAAACATGGAGCTACTTGCATTTTTTTGCTTTCTAAACATGGTTGATTAGTTGTCATTGACAAATTAGGTCCTTTTTTTTAATGGCTAATGTAAAATAATTGAGTTTGTGATGACTTCGGTAGATTTGGCTCCCCTTCATTACACTTTGTTTCTAGTTTGACAAGTACATATTTAAGATGAGAAATATGCGTCTTATTTAGGATTATATTGCATTAACAAGTATCAGAATTATAGTTAAGCGAATACGTTTTGTAAAAAGTTCTCTCCAAATTTAGTTTTGTTTGGAATAATATTTTATTTTATTTGAAAATCAATATATATGAAAATGAAAGTTCCAAATACAGTTATCCAACTTGAAGTTGTATATCAAATTTAAAATTGTTTTCCATCCTACTTGTCATTTTTTAAGTTGTAAATTAAAGCATGAATATTAGTCCAAATAGTCTTCGCAATAAGTATAATAAAACACATCTCAATCTTCTTAAAAATCAAATAACATTATTTCTTTTCTTAAAATATATGTCCAAACACCTACTTAAAAGATAAGATGGTCATTTTAATGTTGTTGAAATTGTGAATGGATTTTGTACAATTAAAATCACATCTCGAATAAAAGAACTTGTAAAAATAATATTTCACCTTCACTTTACTCATTAAGTTTTTTGTGTTTCGTGTTTGTGTTCTTTCTTTCCCTTGTTTGTTATCATGTAATCGTCCATTAAACCTTGTTTTAAACACCACGTAACCCATGAAAAATCAACATGCCATTCAAAATCAATATTAAAAAATAAATAAAAGAGTAATGGCTGAATGAAAAAAAAAAAAGAAAAAAAATGTTAGCAAAGAATTGACAGTGTGATAACCTTTATATATATATATATATATATA
>NC_028639.1:11091761-11093706 GCF_001406875.1 Solanum pennellii
ATATATATATATATATATGTGGCATCTCCCAATGATCTCTATTAGTATATTTATCTATTTTGTCAATTTTTTGATCTTTTATCTTATTTTTAACTAGGTAAATTATCCGCGTTTCGCGCGATGGTGAACTACGTCGATAATCTACTTCTAAACATTTGATAATATAAGTGTTTTTAAACAGGTATAGTCCTACGATAAATTATCAAGAGTACTTTATTCAAAAATAAAATGAAATACTTTTTTAATCTTAAAACCAAAAAACAATGATTCTAAGTTTTTATGCATTTTTTTAATTAATTCTTCATTTTAATTCAATGATAAAAGTATATTATATATAAAGTTGGATAATAAAAATAGGACGTGGCGCCTCGCTTTGATCAGTATTATCATTTATTTTTGTTATCAATTTTTTGATTTTTGTTTATCTCTAAAGAATACTAAAATAAGGGGAAAAATATAATTAAAATAACTTAATTATCTCTCCTTATCATTACTACTACCATTTATTACTCTTCATCTCTCATCAATATATTATTATAATTTATTTTTTTCTTTAAATTCTCCCATCTTACCTTTTAGGTTACTATCTTATACGTTTTTCTTTTTAATGGTTTTTTAATCTCAATTTATCTCATATAATTTATTGTCATAAAAACTTTCTGAAAATTAAAAATATATATTTAATTAATTTCATCATCTCTCATCACTATTATTTTAATATATTATTTTCCTTAAATTCTCTCATTTTACCTTTTATGGCTACATAAAAAAAAACATTTTTTCTACTATCCTACACGTAGTTTCATTATTTTTCATCTCAATTATTCTCATTTATTGTTGTCATAAATATTTTTCAAAAACTATCTTTAAAAAATTTCATCAAATATTATTAATTGATCTTTCCTAAGACCTTCATCTTCTTTTTCTCATATTTCTTTCATTCATAAAAAATTATAAAACAAATAAAGTTAGTGATAACAGAATAAGACAATCGAAAAAGAAAAAATTGACAAGAAAATGACAATATAAATATAATATTATTATGGAAAGCATAACGATTATTTTCCTATTTAGACATGTTTAAATTGAGCAATAAATGAAAACACTTATTATTATTTTTAAAATTATAGAGTAATCTATTTTTTATGCAATTAATTTTAAAACATAGAAGAATCTATATTAGGCTAAGGAATGATCTAACAATTATAAGGAAAAAGTCGAAATCAAGTTCTGTAAAAAGATTGTAATTCTTATATAGTTATAATAAGTAATTTTTAGAATTAAAAATAAAATAAATGAAAAAGTAAAAGAAAGGGAAAATAAGTAATTTAAGAAAATAATATAAACAACATTAATAATGATATTTAAGGGAAGGAAGTACAAGAATTCAATTGCATTGATGGTGATAAGAAAAAAATATGGTCATCATTCATATTTTATAAAATTTTAAGTTTTTTAAAATTAGAAAAAAGGCTAAAAATAAAATAAAATTCGAGGAACAATTTTTTTAAATAGAATAATTTCAATTTTGAGCAATTAATTTAATACAAATGTTTGAAACTTTTTTTTGAAAAATTAATAAAATTATATAAATATGAGATTTTTGTTTATAAAAATATAGTTATCAATGTTGGACTAAGAAATGATCTAAAATTTTTAAGAAAAATTTAAAATCATATCCCGTAAAAGAATACTGTGATTTTTAAGTAGTTATAATAGTTAGGTTTTACGAATAAACAAATAAATTTTCACGCATTAGAAATTAAAAAATATACACAAAAACATTAATACAAGATAAATATGAAAAAAAAACTTTAACTAAAGACAAAAAAATAAAACAAGAAAAATGTTAGTAGACCAAAGAAGAAAAACTAACGTAAATTTTAAGTTAAGCTAAATAATTAAAAAAAATAAAGTGTATATATATATATATATATATATATAT
>NC_028639.1:11094209-11094871 GCF_001406875.1 Solanum pennellii
TATATATATATTATGACATAAAAAATTAGAAAGGAGTTAGTGGAATACTTATTCTTCTTCTAAATTTAATACTAATTTAGTAAATAGATTGATTTTTTCTCTGAATAAATCTTCATACATACAATGAATTTTTGTTCTCAATATAAAAGAAATCAACATTCTTTCAAAAAGATTTCTACTTTAAAGACAATTTATTATTACATAATCTTTTTCTTTTCATCAATATCTATAGAAGGTTCATGAGATATCATTTCTCTCTTTTCTTCTTGAAAAAATTACAAGGTCTAAAATTTCGCTCGACATCTCAATGACTTAATTTGATATCCGTACATTCATCATCATCGAAGTTATATCATCAACAATATCTTTAGATCATGAGATACTGTCACGACCCAAAACCGGGGCCGCGACTGGCACCCACAATTTCCCTCCTATTTGAGCGAACCAACCAATCTAACCCTTATCATTTTAACATATATCAACAGAAAATAATGCGGAAGACTTAAACTCATTAAATAAAACAAATCAACATCTATTAATTCCCCAAAATCTGGAAGTCATCATCACAAGAACATCTATCTCAAATTTACTAAACTAAGAATGTCTAAGAACAAAAATAACTAAAAAGCTAGTCCATGCCGGAAGTTCAAGGCATCAAGACT
>NC_028639.1:11096540-11100225 GCF_001406875.1 Solanum pennellii
TTGCGCAACCTGTGACGGCCCGTCATGCCTGCGACGGTCCGTCACGCAGGTCGTCGCAACCTCCTAAAATCCAAGTGGACTGTGACGGCCCGTCACACCTGTGACGGTCCGTCCTGCACCTCCGTCCTGACGGTCAGAGACTCGTTTCCCGTACCAATTTCTCAAGAGTTGAAGTGTTTTGCAACGGGAGCTTACGACGGCTCGTCGTGGATGTGACGGCACGTCCTGCAGGTCCGTCACCGATTACAGAGAGTCGATTTTCAGTACCCAATTTCAGAATTTCTAAGTATGCTGAAACGAGACCCTGCGACGGTCCGTCGTGCCTGTGACGTTCCGTCGTGGGGTCCGTTTCCTCAGCCAATTTTCCAGAAATAAAATATGCTGCTCAAAACGACTAAACAGGTCGTTACAGATACTCTCTTCCCCTTTTCAAGAAATTTGATATCTGTATATTCATCACCACCAATATCTTTAGAAGTTTTATGATCACCAATATCTTTAGATCATGTGATATTTTCTCTTCCCCTTTTCAAAAAATTTTATATCTGTATATTCATCACCATGAATATCTTTAGAAGTTTATCATCACCAATATATTTAGATCTTGAGATACTCTCTCTTTCCCTTAGAAGGCCTAAAAATTTGTTGGACATCTCAATATCAAAATTTGCTACCCATATATTCATCATTAGAAGAAGAGAGAAAGTGAAGATTTCCACTATGGTTGATTACAATGTTCAACTTTTTAAAGTTTTAAAGGAGCATGATGTAATGCATTAAATATTTTTTCCAATTTTTTAAAATTACAAATAAAAATAAAATGTCAAAAAAATAATTTCAAAACATAAATAGAAATGCTGGCCACAGAGACGCGTCACTTCAGATTCTAAGTTTTAATGCGTTTTTTTAATTAATTCTTCATTTTAATTCAATGATAAAAGTATATTATATATAAAGTTGGGAGAAAAGACATAAAGTCTCCATTGAAGTTGTTCCGAATTTTAAAAAGACACATTAACTTTACAATCGTCCTATTACCCCACTTAACAATTTTGAATAGATATAATTACATCTTTTTTTCGTCTATCTAACAAGAGAGTGGTGTGCATTCTCTCAAAGAGATTGAGCACCCAAAAACAACTAATATAATTTTATTTTTATAAGTATTTTGTTATAAAATATATTTCCTTATGTTTCTTATTATTTTAACTGTTTTTCCTTTTTATTTTTCTCTTTCTTCTTCTTTCTTTTCAAAAATTGATTTTCATCTCCATCCATTGAAACTTCTTACTTTCAATATCATTTTTACCACAACTTCACACTCTTTTTTTTTAATTACTATTAGTTTTACTCTCTTCAGTTTTAAAATTTTATCTAAATATTTTCTTACATTTCAAACAATTCGATAAAGTCATTAGATTTGAAGATAATAAGGAAGTATCATATAGTTTTTTTATTCGATTTCAATTAAGTTCTTTCAATTTTTGAGAAATTAATTGATTTTTTTTTAAAATTATCATTTCTAATTTTGAAACATATGAAAATGAGTAGTTGATGATACTTCAAAATTTTAAATTTTCTGAAAAAAAAAATTAATTGCGTTATCAATAATTCAATAAAGTCTAAATAATAGTATGAATGTTATAAAGAATTGACCGGAGAAGAAGAACAAAAAAGAAAAAAAATGAAAGTGAGTTTCAATTGACATGGGGGGTTGGGAGGTGAAGAAAAAAATATGAAGGGATGAAAGTGGGAGGTGGAAGATAAAATGAAATTTAAGATATATCAAAATTAAAATTCAAAAGTAAGAGAGAGAGAAATAAAAAAAAGATAAAGGAAAAATTTTTAATGAAAAAAAATTAATTTTAATTAACACTTATCATGTAATGATTGGGGTGTGAACTCACTTGCTTATTAAAATTTGGGTCTAATCGAAAAATGGTATGATAACATCTGTTCAAAATTGTTTAGTGGGTAATAGAACAGTTACAAAGTTAAGGTGTCTTTATGAAAATTTGAAACAACTTCAATGGTCACTTTATGTCTTTTCTCTAAAGTTGGACAACAAAAATAGGACGTGATGCTTCGCTTTGACCAGTATTATCATTTCTCTTTTTTATCAATTTTTTGATTATCTCTAAAATATACTAAAATAAGGGGGAAAATATAATTAAAATAACTTAATTATCTCTCCTTATCATTACTACTACCATTTATTACTCTTCATCTCTAATATATATATTATTATAATTTATTTTTTTTCTTAAATTATCCCATCTTACCTTTTAGGTTACTCTCCTACACATTTTTCTTTTCAATATTTTTTTTATCTCAATTTATCTCATATAATTTATTATCATAAAAATTTTCTGAAAATTAAGAATATATTTTTAATTAATTTCATCATATCTCATCACTATTATCTTAATATATTATTTTCCTTAAAATCTCTCATTTTACCTTTTATGTCTATATTTTTTTTGAAAAAAAATACTTTTTTACTATCCTACACGTAGTTTTATTATTATTTTATCTCAATAAATCTCATTTATTGTTGTCATAAATATTTTTCAAAAACTATCTTTTTAAAAAATTTCATCAAATATTATTAATTGATCTTTCCTAAAACCCTCATCTTCTTTCTCTCATATTTCTTTCATTTATTCATAAAAAATTATAAAAGAAATAAAGTTAGTGATAACAGAATAAGACAATCGAAAAAGAAAAAGTATTGACAACAAAATGACAATATAAATATAATATTATGGAAAGTATAACGGTTGTTTCCTATTTATACATATTTGAATTGAAAAATAAATGAAAACACTTATTATTATTTTTAAAATTATAGAGTAATTTATTTTTTATGGAATTAATTTTAAAAACATATAAGAATTTATATCAGACTAAGGAATGATCTTACAATTATAAGGCAAAAAGTCAAAATCAAGTTAAAAGATTGTAATTCTTACATAGTTATAATACGTAATTTTTAAAATTAAAAATAAAATAAATGAAAAAGTAAAAGAAAGGGAAAACAACTAATTTAAGGAAATAATATAAACAACATTAATAATGATATTTAAGGGAAGGAAGTAAAAGAAATCAATGGATGGATGGTGATAAGAATTAAAAATGGTCATCATTCATATTTTATAAGATTTTAAGTTTTTTTTTTTCAAACTAGAAAAAAGCCTAAAAATAAAATTAAATTCGAGGGACAATTTCTTTTAGAAGAATAATTTATATTTTGAGCAATTATTTTAGAATTTTTTTTGAAAAATTAATAAAATTAAATAAATATGAGATTTTTGTTTATAAAACATATAATTATCAATGTTGGACTAAGAAATGATCTAAAAATTTTAAGAAAAATGTTAAAATCATATTCCATAAAAGAATACTGCGAGTCTTAAGTAGTTATAATAGTTAGATTTTACGAATAAACAAATAAATTTTCACGTATTAGAAATTAAAAAATGTACACAAAAACGTTAATACAAGATAAATATGAAAAAAAAAACATTAATTAAAGAGACAAAAAAAATAAATAAAACAAAATAAAAGAAGAAAAAATAATGTCCTTAGTAAATTTTAAGTTAAGCTAAATAATAAAAAAAATTAAGTTTAATTTTAAAAAAATTAAGTTTAATTTATATATATATATATATATATATATATATAT
>NC_028639.1:11100710-11222089 GCF_001406875.1 Solanum pennellii
AGAGAGAGAGAGAGAGAGAGAGAGAGAGAGAGAGAGAGAGAGAGAGAGACGCACGCGCACGCACGCACGCACGCGCGCGCGTGCACACACACGCAGAGAAATTATGAGATGAAAATATAAGAAAGGAGTTAGTAGAATACTTGTTCTCCTCCTAAATTTAATACTAATTTACTAAATAGATTGATTTTTTCTCTTAATAAATCTTCTTACATACTATGAATTTGTGTTCTCAATATAAAAGAAATCAACATTCTTTCAAAAAGGTTCTACTTTGAGAACAATTTTTTGCAGCATAATCTATTTTCTTTTCACCAATATCTATAGAACGTTTATGAGATATCCTTTCTTTCTTTTTTCTTGAAAAAATCACAAGGTCTAGAATTTTGCTGGACAACTCAATGACAAAATTTGATATACGTATATTCATCATCATCAATCTCTTTAGAAGTTTTATCATCACCAATAACTTTAGATCATGAGATACTCTCTCTTCTCCTTTTCAAGAAATTTGATATACTTATATTCACCACCACCAATATCTTTAGAAGTTTTATCATCACAATTATCTTTAGATCATGACATATTTTCTCTTCTCTTTTTCAAGAAATTTGATATCCGCATATTCATCACCATCAATCCAAACCTAGATCAAACAAGTAGTGTAGAAGACTATACACATAACATCACGTAACATCGATTCACTTAGACATGATATTAGAATCAAGGCTAAATCCTTCAACTTCCTGACATAGAAACATAATGTCAATTCATATTGCATCTAATTCCTTCAAGGCCATAATCATAACACATAAATATGTACAAGAATGTAAACACCACCACCATAAGTGGACCATACCAATCAATACAATTCAATATAAATCCTAAGCTAATTAGAAGAAATAGGTCAACTAACCAAATCTCCAAGCTAATGATCATCTTTGATCATTCCTCCACAATTCATATTCAATTGATATAGAAAGTAATAACAATAAACAATTCAATACAATCTAATCATAATTCAATAAACATGAAATCATAATCACAAGAACCACATTATAGTCCAATTTGAGAAATTAGGAGGATCATGGGTTCTTCATAAAATTGGATAGAAATTCATCATAAAATCAGTAAATAAACATATATTCATCATTAGAATGCTTTTGAAGTCAATTTGAGGATCAACCTATGGCTAGATTGAAAGATAGGGATTTTGACTTAGAATTCATGTTTAGAAAACCTTTGAAAGGACTCCATATATGAATGGTTATCTAAGGATTAAGGATCACCATACCTTATACATTAAGAATTCCATGAAAATCTTAGAAGAAAGCTCCCAGAATACAACTCCATAGCTTGTTCTTGAGCTTGGTCTTCAATAGAGGTTTTGGGGTTTTTGGAAGAGAAGAGAACTTTGGGAATTTGATTTCTTAATGGTTATTGGGTTTTTTTTTTATAGGGAAAGGGTTTAAAAAGGTCCTAAAATCAGTTAATAAAACGTTTCCTAAGTTACCAAAACACCCCCACACGAATTGAGACTTTTAGACATGTCAAAATTGACTTAAAAACGACGCAACCGAATCTGGGAGTAGGCTGCGTGTCGTGGGGAAGCCTCCTATTCTGCCCCAAATAATTTTTGGGACAGTGAGGTGCACACTAGGCGCGTGTCGCGAGGGCAAGGATACATTCTTTCTCCTGTACGCTTCGTTGGGCAGCCTCTTGTCCAAGGTTTGGGTCCTCCTTGGGGGCCTTTCATAAAACACCCCGTATCTAGAACAGACCAAAAATCAGCTTTTCAGAAATCTGCAGGTGCAGTCGACGGACCGTAGCCTGACCCACGGCTCGTATTTGTGACTGAAACTCTAGAAAAACTCAGCGTAGAAAATTTGACTAAGTGTTGAATGATAGACGGACCTACGACCCGTAGTCTGTGTCCGTCGATCAAGACCACATTAACCACTCTCTAAAAAGAATTATGATTGACCAGCACGATACGTAGATGGACCTACAGATCGTAGGTGAAAATCAGTGGACAGTTAGGGGGTGGAATGTTGTTCGGTCAACTTCAATTGATCATATCTATTAGCACAAAATGAATTATGTGTCCCATGACCTATGAAATGATAGATAATTGAATTAGATTTCCATAGCCACTGAGTTTGCTAAAATCAGACCTCTGAGTAAAAAGTTATGTCCGTTTAGTAAAGGCCTGTCAAATAGACCCAATACGGACCCAAACGACGGACAGTCGATTGAACGACGGCAGGTTAGTCCAGGTCGTCGTTTGGTCCGACATAAATTAACTCAGGGGTCTTTTGGTCTTTTTCCACTTTGTAAAACCCTAAGATACATCGTTTTGACCCTAAATCATAAGATTTTAGTCAGTTTAAGACTAGAAACATAACAAAAACTTACCTAAGTCAAATCATTATCAAAAGCTTAGAATATTATAAGGAATAAAGGAGAAAAAGGTCAAGAACCCTAGTTCAAGAACGCAGCAAGGTGTCAGCAGTTCCAACCCTGAAATCTAAATATTTCTCCATGGATTTAATCACCAGGCATGTGAGATTTCACCAGTGGGTTCCTTTCACCCATTGGGTCCCTAGTTTCAGTCAGATTCTTGATTCCCATACCATGATTAGGCCTAGGGTTTCTAGAACTTCATCAATTTATTAGTATATGTTCCAAATCAGATTATACTGTTATTACTTAGATTATTGCTTGAATTTTAGAATTCTAGCTATGTATTTCTTTAGTTCTTAAATTACACATTCTAGGTTAGATATTTTAGTTACTTCAGATATACATGCCTCATTTATAAATGCATAATTACAAGATCTATTGTTGTATTCTCAGTTTGTACGTTCAGTTTTGAGCTATCCAATATTTACAGAAACTCAGTCATAATTAGTTAATTACATAATTCATTGGGAGTAGCATAATACCGAGTTGGACTAGGGTTCAGCGTACCCACTTAGTCCCAAAACTACTAGCCAAGTAGGATGTAAGCCCCCTCTGTGGGCATCAATTTAGTGATCACGCCAGCATGCCTTTATACCTCTAGCGGGGTATATTGGCTCCTCTCGATGGGGCGTATGCATCGGACACCACATTTAACTCATGTAATTTTATTATCGATTTAGTAGCTCCCACATTTCAGTCAAACTCTATTGAATTGACCATATATCAGTATATTTAGTATTCAGTTCCAGCATGTTATAAATATGTCATTGCAGCCAGTTAGCTCAAAATTTAGTATATCATGCTCAAATTATTATACTTGCTTTTGCGCTTGTTCAGTTATGTTCTATTTCACCTTTATTCCATACTACATGCTTAGTAACTCTAAGTACTAACGCATACCTGCGCTACATCTTCTCGTGATGTAGGTTCAGATTCTCGCATCCAGATCGCGCTTCGATCAATTTTTGATCAGTGGTGAGTCCTCCTTCTCCAAGGACAATAGTTATAAGTTCATTTCAGTCTTTTAGTCATTTAGTTTCAGTTTTTACTAGACTTAGCTGAGGCTCATCCCAGCATTTTTAGTCAGTTAGAGGCTTATTTCAGACATAGTTAGTTTCAGCTTAGTATTGAGTTAATAACTTCTTCGTATTAAACTCATCAGTATTTCATTTATCTTAGTTATAGAATATGAGTATTCCCCATCTTTTAGTTTAAATTATGATTTAGCTTCCGCATTAAGTTTATTATCTTTAGTATGCTCATGATCATGCCAATAGGGTTATCTTGGGATAACTTGTGGTCATAGGTTCCGTGTTCGCGTCTCAGGGGTAGCTCGGGGTATGACAAAACTTGGGATTAGAGCACTAGGTTTAAGAGTCCTAGGATGTCTGAAAAGCCGCACTAAGTAGAGTCCTTTTCAAGGGTGTGGTGCACCACATCTAGTGAGAGGGAGGCTACAAAGTGTTCTATGAAAAACTTCAATTTCTTGTTACTCTTATAGTGCATAAGGTATGATATTATTTCACGCTAACTTGAAGTTCTACGTTTCAGATCATGCCTCTTCGTAGAGCTAACACTAAGAATGCGAATGCCAGGAGTTCAAACGCAGATCCTCTGGTCCCAGATCAAGAAGTATCCAATGTTGAGTTTAGGAATGCCATATAAATGTTGGCTCAGAGTATGACCAACCAGGAAAACCGGTCATGCTCCTGTTAATACAAATGGTAGATCATCAGCAGCAAGGGTCCGTGACTTTGTTAGGATGAATCCACCTGAGTTCCTAGGATCACAAACTAATGAGAATCCTCAGAATTTCTTGGATGAGATCAAGAAGATCTTTGAGGTAATTTAAGTCATTGGTAATGATCGAATTGATTTGGCATCATACCAGTTGAAGGATGTTGCTCATATCTGGTACACTTAGTGGAATGAAAATAGGGGTACATATGCAACTCCTATTACTTGGGATTGCTTTAGTGAGACCTTTCTAGAAAGGTTTATCCCAATAGAGTTGAGAGAAGCAAAGTCTCAGGAATTCATGAACTTGAGGCAGGGAAACATGACAGTACAAGAGTATGGGCTCAAATTTAACCAACTCTCTAGTTATGCTCCTCACATGGTTGCTGACTCCAGGGCTCAAATAAATAAGTTCTTGTATGAAGTGTTCGATTTGGTGAAACTGAGTGCAAAAATGCTATATTATTGGGAGATATAAACATCGCTAGGATTATGACTCATGCTCAACAGGTTGAGGGTGATAAGATTAGGGAACATGCTAAGGAGAATAAGAAGGCTAGGACTGGGAACTATGACTATTTTCAGTAGAAATCGGGTGGTGGAAATCGCTCGCAGAGTAAATAAAAGTTTTCAACCCCAGCCACTTCGTCAGCTAGTGTCCCATTGTCCAAGAACAAGTATGACCAGAAGGTTAGAGCACCAGACTCTTAAGTCTCAAGGAAATGTTTCAGGCACCAAGACTTACCCCACTTTCCCCAAGTGTGGTAAGAACCATCCGTGCGAGTGCCTCGCAGGAAAAGAAAGATGCTTTGGCTGCGGTCAGTCTGGTCACAGGTTGAGAAATTGTCCTTTTAGAAAGGTTCAATGAGGTGGAAATGGAAAAGCTCAGTCTACAACTTCATCAGCACTAGCAAGTCGCTCGACTCAGCAGGGTCACTCAACTAGTACATGTGGCGGTCAGCGCCAGAACATGTTGTATGCTCTTCAAGCTCGCCAGGATCAGGAATGTTCTCCTAATGTATTCACTGATACGTTATGAGTCGTTGACCTTGATGTTTATGCATTGTTATATCCAGGGGCAACTCTTCTTTTGTTACTCCTTACATAGCAGTCCAATTCAGTGTTAATCGAGAAACTCTCAAGGCCAGAAAGATAATCTCTAAGGGTTATCTCTATCATCTAGTTCGGGTTAAGGATTATAGATTTGAAACCCCATGTCTTGAGTTAGTTCCAGTAGTTTGTGAGTTTCCAGAAGTATTTCCAGAAGATCTTCCCAAAGTCCCTCCCGAAAGGGAAATTGATTTCGGAATTGATCTCCTTCCAGATACCCAACCTATTTCTATTCCTCCTTACAGAATGGTTCCAGAACAACTTAAGGAATTGAAAGAGCAGTTCAAAGATCTTCTAGATAAGGGTTCTTCACCAGACCTAGTATTTCACCATGGGGTGCACCAATGTTGTTCGTAAAAAAGAAAGATGGTTCTTTGAGAATGTGCATTGACTATAGACAGTTGAACAATGTCACTATCAAAAATAAGTATCCCATCTCCAGGATTGATGACTTATTTGACAAACTTCAGGGTGCTAGTCACTTCTCAAAGATAGACCTTAGATCGGGTTATCATCAGCTTAGAGTCAGAGATAGTGACATTCTGAAAATAGCCTTCAAAACATGGTATGGTCATTATGAATTTGTAGTTTTGTCGTTTTGAGTAACTAATGCTCCTGCATCTTTCATAGATTTGATGAACAAAGTGTTCAAACAGTATTTGGACTTGTTCGTTATCGTGTTTATTGATGACATCCTCATTTACTCTAGGAATGAGGAAGAACATGCAATTCATTTGAGAATTTTTCTACAGACTCTCAAGGATCACCAGAAATTCGCTAAGTTTAGCAAATGTGAGTTCTGGTTGCAATCCGTTTCTTTCATTGGTAACATTGTATCTAGTGAAGGGATCCAAGTGGATTCACATAAGATAAAAGTAGTGAAACAATGGCCCAGACCTACCTCTACTACAGATATCAAAAGTTTCTTAGGTCTAGAAGGTTATTATAGAAGGTTCATGGAAGGATTTTCATCCATAGCCTCACCATCGACTAGGTTAACTCAAAAGATGGTCAAGATTCAGTGGTCATAAGATTGTGAGAAAAGCTTTGCAAAATTGAAAACAAGATTGACTACATCTCCTGTCTTGACTCTACCAGAGGGTTCAGATGGTTATGTGATCTATTGTGATGCATCCAGAGTTGGCCTAGATTTTGTGTTGATGCAGAGTTATAAGGTTGTAGCTAATGCTTCTAGACAACTTAAGGTGCATGAGAATAAATATCTAACTCATGACTTCGAGCTTGCAGTAGTGGTGTTTGCACTAAAGATCTGGAGACACTACTTGTATGGTGTTCATGTAGATGTGTTCACTGATCATAAGAGCATTCAGTATGTGTTCACCCATAAAGAGTTGAATCTTTGCTAAAGGAGATGGCTTGAGTTCCTTAAGGATTATAATATGAGTGTGCATTATCATCCTGGTAAGGAAAATATAGTAACATATGCTTTTAGCAGATTATCTATGGGTAGTTTAGCCCGTGTTTAGGAAGAAAGGAAGGAGCTAGTTAATGATGTTCACAAGCTTGATCACTTGGGATTTCTCTTTATGAGCATATGAGATAGTGGTGTGACAGTTCAGAATGGGGCAAAATCTTCTTTGGTAGTGTAGGTTAAGGAAAAGTAAGACATTGATCAAATCTTGCTTGAACTCAAGGGTGCAGTCCACAATCAGAGAGTGGAGATTTTCTCCCAAGGGGGAGATGGTGTATTTTGCTACCAGGGTAGATTGTGTGTTCCTGATGTGGGTGAGTTGAGAAAGCATATCCTTGAAGAAGCCCATAACTCCAGATATTCTATTAACCCACATGCCACTAAGATGTACCGTGATCTACGAGAAGCCTATTGGTGGAATGGCATGAAGAGGGATATATCAAATTTTGTGTGTAAGTGCCCCAATTGCCAGCAAGTCAAGGTAGAACATTAGAAACCAGGAGGTATGACTCAAGAGATTGATATTCCTACTTTTAAGTGGGGAGTGATCAATATGGATTTCATCACAGGGTTACCTCGTACGCGCAGACAACATGACTCAATTTGGGTTATAGTTGATAGGATGACTAAGTCTTCCCGCTTTTTAGCGGTCAAGAGTACATATTCGACAGAGGACTATGCCAAGCTTTACATTAATGAAATTGTGAGGTTGCATGGAGTTTCTTTGTCTATCATATAAGATAGAGGACCTCAATTTATCTCTCATTTCTGGAAGTCATTTCAGAAGGGTCTTAGTACTGAAGTTAACCTTAGCACAACATTTCATCCACAGACGGATGGACAGGCAGAACATACCATTCAGACCCTAGAAGATATGTTGAGAGCTTGTGTGATCGATTTCAAGGGTAGTTGGTATGATCACTTTCCTCTTATTGAGTTCGCCTACAACAATAGCTACAATTCTAGCATTCAGATGACCTCTTATGAGGTTCTGTATCGGCGTAGATGTAGATATCCCGTTGGTTGGTTTAAAGTAGGTGAAGCAACTTCAATAGGGCCATATTCAGTCCTTTATGCTATGGAGAAAGTGCAACTCATTAGAGAGAGACTTAAGACAACCCAGAGTCGTCAGAAATCTTACGCAAATGTAAGAATAAAGGAACTAGAGTTGCAAGTTGATGATTGGGTTTTCTTGAAAGTGTCACCTATGAAAGATGTGATGAGATTTGGCAAGAAAGGGAAGCTCAGTCCTAGATATGTAGGCCCTTACAAGATCTTGAAAAGGGTTGGCAAGGTAGCATATGATTTAGAGTTGCCAACAGAATTAGCAACAGTGGATCCGATCTTCCACATCTCACTCTTGAAGAAGTGTGTGGGTGATTCAGCCTCTGTAGTGCCAATAGAGAGTGTGGCGGTGAAAGATAGTCTTTCTTAGGAGGATGTACCGGTTGAGATTCTTAACCGTCAGGTTAGAAGGTTGAGAAATAAAGAAGTTGCTTCAATCAATGTTTTGTGGAGGAGTCAGTCCGTAGAGAAAGCTACTCGGGAAGCAGAAGAAGCCATGAATGCCAAGTATTCTCACCTCTTTTCTTCCGATTCCACTACAGCTTGAGGTAATAGTTCCTCTTCAGTTTTTCAGTCATTCATGCATGAATTCAGTCTTACAATCATGTTCCCTCAGTTTGTGCTTGCATTTTCAGCATATTTGGATGTTCTCGAAACTCAATTCAGTCAGAAACTCAGTTCTCAATGTTTAGCAGTAGGGATTGCAACTCTCTCCCTCTATTTCAGCTAGTTTTGTCTTTATACAAGGACGAATGTTCCCAAGGGGGAGATAATGTAAGACCCCGTATCTAGAACAGACTAGAAATAAGCTTTTCAAAAATCTGCAGGTGGAATCAACGGTTATCATCGATGGACCGTAGCCTGACCCATGACCCATACTGCGCACATCGTCATTTGTGACTGGAAATCTTGCAAAATATAGCCCAAAAATTTGACTAAGTGTCGAACGACAGACGGACCTACGATCCGTAGTCTGTGTCCATCGGTCAAGACCCCATTAACCATCTCTGACAAGAACTACCATTGACCAACACGGTCCATGGATAGACCTACGGACCATAGGTGAAAATTAGCGGACAGTTGGGGGGGGGGAATACTGTTGGCTCAATTTCAATTGATCATAACTGTTAACATAAAATGAATTAGGTGTCCCATCACTGATGAAGTAATAGATAATTGAATTATCTTTCCATATCCACCGAGTTTTTTAAAATCAGAACACCGAGAAAAAGGTTATGCCCATTTTAGTAAAGGCTTGTCGAACAGACCCAACATACAGACCCAAACGATGACCAGTCGATTAAACGACGACCCGTCAATCCAGGTCATCATTTGTGTAACATTTTGAAAATCAAAGACAAGTCTTAAATCCTAACATATGTGCCATGATGTCTAAACACAATTTTAAGGCCTATTTTAATGAATATAGGTCATTTAGAAAGTTTATGAACCAAAACATCGAAGAATGTCAATGACGTTCGGAAACTAGTTCTAGAGGTACTAGCATGCCTTAGCCTATTTAACGAACTCTTAAAAGTAAAAAATCAATGAAAATTGGTGGAAGGGTTGTTAATAGTTGTTCAAGTTAATTCATGGTCGAAACATTCGGGTACAACTCCCCAAGGATCAACCAAGGACCCTTGAGGAGGATGCTAGCACGTACGAGGAAACACTGCATGGGACTTCACTTGAATGAACCCTCCTACATTCTATGGGTCTAAGGTTGAGGAAGACCCCCAACAATTCATTGATGAAGTCTATAAGATACTCTTGGCTATGGGGTTATCCGCAAGTGAAAAGGCCGAGTTGGCCACTTATCAACTCAAGGACGTGGCTCAAGTATGATTTGTGCAATTTTGGGATAATAGACCATTGAGGGGTGGTCCATTAACTTGGGAGATGTTTAAGAAGGCTTTTCTTGATCGGTCCTTTCCTAGGGAGATGAGGAAAGCTAAAGTTGTGGAGTTCATCAACCTTTGCAAGGAGGTATGAATGTTCATGAATACTCCTTGAAATTCACAAAATTGTCGAAAAATGCTCCTTCTTTGGTCTTCGATCCTAGAGATGAAATGAGCCGCTTTGTGATGGGAGTGTCAAATGATTTGCAAGAGGAGTTTCTTCGGTTATGCTACATGAAAACATGAACATTTCTCGTCTTATGGGGCATAGCAAGCATGTGGAAGAGGCAAGGACTAAGATAAAGGGTAGAGATGCTAAGAGAGCAAGATCTTTCGATGAAGCTTCTTCAAAGCATAGGCTTGAGATACAAGACAAGCCTAGGTTTAAGAAACGGGTTTCAAATCAATTTCCTTCCATGTTCCCTAAGGCTAGTCGTGATAGGGTGTCTAACCCTAAGTTTAAGAAGGAAAGGGTACTTATTCACCAATCGATAAGCCAACTTGTGGAAAGTGTGGCAAGAAGCACTATGGTGATTGCCTTAAGGGGACGAACAATTGTTTTAGTTGTGGTAAAAGCGGGCACAAGGTTAGGTATTGCCCTAATGTGAGGGGTAAAGACAAGGGTAGTGGTCAAGCTCAAGCAAGTGGTTCAAATGAGGCTCCAAAGAAGAACAGCTTCTATGCTCTCCGCTCTAGGGGAGAGCAAGAGACTTCTCCTGCGTGGTGACCAGTAGTCTTCTTTATTGATGTATATGCCTTACTTGATTTCAGTGCTACTTTATCCTTTTTTACTCCTCTAGTAGCCAAACATTTGACATTTTACCCGATATTTTGCATGAACCTTTTATAGTGTCTACTCCGGTGGGTGAGTCGGCTATTGAAAAAAAGGGTGTATAGAAATTATCCTATAATATTGCCCAATAGAGTTCTTATGTTTAATTAGTAGAACTCGATATGCTTGATTTTGATATTATATTGGGTATGGATTAGTTGCATGCTTGCTTTGCTTCTATTGTTTGTAGGACAAGGGTGGTGAAGTTTAACTTTCCAAACGAACCTGTTGTAGAGTGAAAGAGGGAAACTCTATTCCTAGAGGTCGTATCATCTCTTGTCTAAAAGCATGCAAAATGATCTCTAAAGGTTGTCTATACAATATTGTAAGACTCCAAGATCTAAACTCAGAAATTCCTCCTATTGAGTCGGTCCCCGTAGTGAGTGAATTTCCGAAGGTCTTTCCTATGGATATTCCTGATATTCCTCCCAAACGGAAATTGATTTTGGGATTGATTTTCTACCGAACACAAATCCCATTTAAATTCCTCCTTATCGGATGTCTACGGCCAAATTGAAAGAGTTGAAGGCACAACTCAAGGATTTACTAGACAAAGGCTTCATAAGACCTAGTATTTCTTCATGGGGTGCTCCAGTATTGTTTGTGAAGAAGAAGGATGGGTCTTTAAGAATGTGTATTGATTACCGCCAACTCAATAAAGTCATAATCAAGAATAAGTATCTCTTCCCTCGGATTGACGACTTGTTTGATCAACACCAAGGGGCAAGTTACTTTTCTAAGATTGACTTAAGGTAGGGGTATCACCAACTTAGGGTGATAGGTGAGGATATAAAAAGACGATATTCCGGACTAGATATGGTCATTATGAATTCTTAGTAATGTCCTTTGGTCTCACTAATTCTCTGGCAGCGTTTATAGACCTAATGAATAGGGTGTTTTGAAATTACCTAGATTCATTTGTCATTGTTTTCATTGACGACATCTTGGTATATTCAAAAAACGAGGGTGAGCACATGAACCATCTGACGGTAGTGTTGCAAGTATTTAAAGAACATCAATTGTTTTCCAAGTATAGCAAATGTGAGTTTTGGTTTAGGTCGTTGACATTTCTTGGTCATATCATATCTAGTGTTGGAGTTGAGGTTGATCTAAGGAAAGCAAAGGAGGTGGAAAATTGTCCTAGACCTTTGACTCCAATCGATATTAGGAGTTTCTTGGGTTTAGTGAGCTATTATCCGGAGGTTTGTGGAGGCTTTTTATCCATTGCATCTCACTTGACTACTTTGACCCGAAAGTGTAAGAAATTTGAGTGGTCGGAGGCATGTGAGAGGAGTTTTCAAATGTTGAAATATAGGCTTACTTCCGATCAGGTCTTGACCTTACCGGAGGGTACAAAAGGTTTTGTTGTGTATGGTGACGCATCCCGAGTGGGTTTAGGGTGTGTGCTTATGTAACATGGGAAGGTGATAGCCTATGCTTCTAGGCAACTTAAGGTCCATGAGCAAAACTATCCAACACATGACCTTGAGTTAGCGGCCATGGTGTTTGCTTTAAAAATATGGAGGCATTATTTGTATGGTGTCCATGTTGATGTCTATACCAACCATAAGAGTCTCCAATATGTGTTTTCCCAAAATGAGTTGAATCTCCGACAAAGAGGGTGGTTAGAATTGTTGAAATATTACGACATGACTGTCCTCTATCACCCCTGCAAGGCAAACGTGGTTGCGGATTCTCTAAGTCGTATGACTATGGTTAGTATATCTCACATATATGAAGCCAAGAAAGACCTAGTGATGACATACATAGGTTAGCTAGGTTGGGTGTGAGGTTGGAAGATTCTTCGAATGGTGATTTCATTGTACATAATAACTCCAAGTCATCATTAGTAGTTGAGGAGAAGTCCAAACAACACCTTGACAAATTATTGATGTAGTTCAAGGAATCGGTGTTTGGCAAGCTTAACGAGTCATTCTCCCTGGGGGGATGGTATTCTTACGTGCCAAGGAATACAATGTGTTTGAAAGGTAGATGAGTTGAAGAACCGGATCCTTGTGAAAGCCCATGGGTCCCGGTACTCCATTCATCCGGGTTCAACAAAAATATACCATGACCTTAGGAAAGTATATTGGTGGGAAGGTATAAAGAAGGACATAGCAAAGTTTGTCGCTAAGTTTTCAAATTGCCAACAAATAAAAGCCGAACATCAAAAGCTGGGTGACTTACTACAAGAAATCCAAGTTCCTACTTGGAAGTGGGAAGACATCAATATGGATTTTGTAGTGCGTTTCCCTCGGACTCAAAAGCAATATGACTCTATATGGGTGGTTGTGGATAGGTTGACTAAGTTCGCTCACTTTATTCCTGTCAAGTCTACTTATTTGGCGGAAGACTATGCTAGGATCTTCATAGGTGAGATTGTGTGTCGCCATGGTATTCCGTTATCCATAATATCGGATCGGGTGCATAATTCACATCTAGCGTGCCTAAGCCTATTTGATGTGCTTTTAGAATTCGGAAATCCATGAAAATTGGTGGAAGGGTTGTTAATTGGTGTTCAAGTTAATTCATGGTCAAAACGTCCAGGTACGAGTCCCTAAGGACCAACCAAGGGCCCTTGAGGAGGACCCTAGCACGTATTAGGTAACACTGCCTTGGCAGTATTCACCAACGAAACCTAAACGACGGCTCGTGTATGGATCGACAGGGTGTCGATGCCAAAAGTCGACCAACACTTAGCCAAAATTTTTGAGTCCTCGCCTTCACAAGTCTTTGATCGAGACGACGGATGTGAAGCACGTAAGGCACAGTTCCCGTCAACTCACAGACGGACCGTCGATTGGGGTTCCGTCTGTGAGGGTCAAATTTCCCTGCATATTTTAACTTGGTTTCATTTAATTAGTTAATGGGTTAGTTGGTCAATTAGGGGTTTTAGGGAGTCTAATTAAGTTAATTAACTCCCCTTATAAAGGGCCCAACCCTCATTAAACTAAACACAACTCTCAAAACAAAATTGAAGACTAGCTAGGGGAGGGATTTGGGGGCTGTAAAGGGACGAAGTCACCATCAAATCTTCATCAAACTTTGAGGTATGGTATCTAATTCACATTTGAGACTTCTTTCCTCAAAGGGTTCCTTCAAAATATTTTCAAAAGTTGGGTTTTCATGTGGGTTCTTCTCAATTTCAAAAATTAGGGTATGAATTTATTTGAATATGTTTTATATCGGATAATATGAATATATTAACATGTATTCTAACTTAATTATAGTATATCTTGATAATTTGGTATAATTTTGTAGATACTGATCCTTAACCCTTAACCCTAGGTTTGATATTGACATGAATTAAGTTGAGATTGGTTCAATTGACTTGGTTATTGGTTGTTGCTATTAATTGATGTTGTTACATTGATCATGAACGAATTAGATTGAATTTTAGTATTTCATGCTAGTTCTTGAGAAGATGATCTAGGTTAGGAAGTGAATTGACCTAGGTATCTAATTTAACTTATGATCTAGTATTGAATTGTGATGCAGTGCTTCTTCTAGCCTTGTTATCATGTTGATTATTGAATTATGATGTTGTATGCCTTAAATTGCATTGAATTGGGGGTTTATGGTAAGGCCTTGATGATGAACTATGTAGTAGACTTGGTAAGTCTTATGATCTCTATCCTTTACTTCAAATTGTGGTTAATTGTGATTAAGTCATGATGTTATATTGGATTAGGCCTTGTATTAGGATTGATAGGGTGGTATGATGTTGAATTTAAATGTCTTGACTATGTTGTGATATTGATTAACGTGTATGTGTTATAAGGATGGTGATGATTATCAATGTGTGCCTTATTATGATATGAAGTGATAATGTGCTAACCTCACTTATATGAATTGTAATGAAAGGACTTATACTCCTGCAGTTCTTATTGCGATATTGATGATGATGATTATACAAGGAATAAAGAGGTGGTTTCCGTAAAGGTGTTATGGAAGAATCACCTAGTTGACGGTGCAACATGGGAGGCCGAGGCCGACATGAAGTCTTACCCTCATCTATTCGATAGTTAAGGTTAGTAATTCATACTAATAATGAAAATAACGACTAAGATTGAAGTTACTTTGATTTTTAGTGAAGTATTGCAAAATGTGCATTTTTGATTTTTGCTTTACATTGAAGTGAGCATTTGAACTTGAAATCTTGCTCTTTGGCTTGTTTGAGTTATCTTATAAATTTTCATATGGTGAGTCTTTATGAAATGATATATAACATGTTGTTGGACTGAAATTTGACATAATTGGCTCATGTAAAGTATGTTGAGATCATGTTGTTGTTATGAGAAGGATATTCCTCATAATGTTATGTTGAGCCTTATGTATGGTAATTGAATTTTTGAATTGCCTTGTGTAAATAATATGATTGATGTTATCATGTATTGTTGTTGGTTGGGCTGCTAGTGTTAGTCTATTCCTTCCTTCTAAAGATTTTTAGTGACATTCGGGGATGAATGTTCCTAAGGGGGGATAATGTACCATTTCAAAAATACAAGGCATGTCTTAAAGCCTAACATAGGTGCCATAAGGTCTAAACACTCTTTTAAGGCCTATTTTAATGAATATAGTTCATTCAGGAAGTTTAGGAACCAAAACATCCAAGAACGCCCATGACGTCCGGAGTTCTAGGAGGTACTAGCGTCCCTAAGCCTATTTGACAAGCTTTCAGAAGTTGGAAATCCATTAAAATTGGTGGAAGGGTTTTTAGTAGGTGTTCAAGTTAATTCATGGTCAAAACGTCCAGGTACGAATCCCCAAGGACCAACCAAGGGCCCTTGAGGAGGACCCTAGCACGTCGGAGGAAACATTGTCTGGGCAGTGTGCACCAACAAAACCTAAACGACAGCTCGTGTATGGATTGACGGGGCATCGATGCCAACCATCGACCAATACGTAGAAAAAATGTTGGAGCCATCACCTGCACAAGTCTTTGATCGAGGTGATGGATGTGTAGCATGGAAGGCACAATGCCCGTCGACTCACAAACAGACCGTCGATCGGGGTTCCGTCTGTGAGGGTCAAATTTCCCTGCACATTTTAAATTAGTTTCATTTAATTATTTAAGGGGTTAGGTGGTTAATTAGGGATTTAAGGGAGTCTAATTAAGTTAATTAACTCCCCATATAAAGGCCCCAACCCTCATTATACTAAACACAACTCTCAAAACAAAATTAGGGATTTAAGGGAGTCTAATTAAGTTAATTAACTCCCCATATAAAGGCCCCAACCCTCATTAGACTAAACACAACTCTCAAGACAAACTCTCTTCCTTCTCTCTTTTTTCTTTCTCTATTTGGAAGACACCATCAAAGACTAGCTAGGGGAGGGATTTTGGGGCTGTAAAGGGAAGAATTGACCATCAAATCTTCATCAAACGTTGAGGTATGGGATCTAATTTACCTTTGAGACCTCTTTCCTCAAAGGGTCCTTCAGAATATTTTAAAGGGGGTTCTTCTCAATCTCGAAAATTAGATTATGAATTGATTTATTTATGTTTTCTATTGGATAATATGAATAGATTAACATTTATTCTAATTTAATTATGGTATATCTTATTAATTTGGTATAGTTTGTAGATGATGATCCTTAACCTTTCACCCGAGGTTTGATATTGACATGAATTAAGTTGAGATTGGTACATTGACTTGGTTATTGGTTGAATTGCTATTAATTGACGTTGTTACATCGATCATAAACAAATTAGAGTGAATTGTAATCTTTCATTCTAGTTCTTGAGAAGATTTATCTAGTTTAGGAAGTGAATTGACCTCGGTATCTTAATTTAAGTTATGATTTAGTAATGAATTGTGATATAGTGATTCTTCTAGCCTTGTTATCATGTTGATTATTGAATTATGGTGTTGTATATAATAATTTGGATTGAATTGAGGGTTCATGGTAAGGCCTTGATGATGAACTACGAAGGAGACTGTGTAAGTCTTATGATCTCTATCCTTTACTTCAAATTGTGGTTAATTGTGATTAAGTCATGATGCTATATTGGATTAAGCCTTGTATTAGGATTGATAGGGTTGTATGATGTTGAATTGAAATGTCTTTACTATGTTGTGAGGTTGATTAAGGTGTATGTGTTATAAGGATGGTGATGACTATCAATGTGCCTTATTATGATATGAAGTGATAATGTGCTAACCTCACTTATATGAATTGTAATGAAAGGACTTATACTCCTGCAGTTCTTATTGCGATATTGATGATGATGATTATACAAGAGTTAGAACCTATGACCTAAACTAAGATATGATTGATAATTAAAGGCTTAAAGACATTTCAAAAAGGGACTCTAGCTTAGCACCGAGTGAACTAGAGTGAGGGGTGTCCCTTCCCACATAGGGAAGGTAGGAGCACTACAGTACTCTTAATATTGGAGACTACAATGCATGTAGCATAAGGAGGGTCCCAACTATATCTCCTAGCTCTTGAACTATCTTGACCCCATAGGAATACTAGCTAGTGGATCCACGTAGTTGCTATGTTTTATGTTTTGGTACTACCTTGGCAAGTAGTCTGCCTTCCTTCGGTTTAGGGTTTTATGACACCAGATGCCAAACTAGCTCATATGGTCTATGTCGGTTAGGGAAAGATGTTCCCAAAAGGTAAAATGAATTAAAGGATTGAACTCTAACTAGGATAACCTAAGGGGTATAGCTTAGTCTAGGTAAGGGTATGTGACTCTAAGCATTGCACTAGTTAGCCTTGAGGGGAGTCTTAGGAGGATGTTCTAACGTATGTTTATGCTTATCATGATATATGATATGTATATGATGAACTTGCACATTGTTGATACTATATGTTGATTAGGTCATTTATTACTATGTCTTGGTTTATATTGTTAAAAGTAAGATGAAATGTATATCTAAATGTCATGTTATGTGAAGTAGGATGTTAGTCATGGTTCTTATTGGGTTACTTGATTGAGTAAGGTTATGGGGTTGTACTTGGTCGTTGCACTTGTTGACTTGATAGGGGTTCATGGATAATTAATTTACTTTGTAATAATGAAATGTACTCTTATTCATGCTTATTGTTATATATGACTTGATGATGGAGTTATTTGGATATGTATCTACTTACATGATATGAATGGTTGACTTGAATATACTTGATGTTGTAGTATTGTGATGAACACGCCTATGACTTAATAAATGTGAAGCGTCGATTGGTATGGTCTTGTTTTATATGCATGATGTTTTTAATGAAAAATGTATACATATTGAATTGTCCTTTGTTTTAGCATGACTTAATCCTATATGTGGATATGGTCTCATACTTAGTACAAGTGGCGTACTAACCCCATTTATTTCTTTTTCCCTAGCATTTTAGGTTCTGGTCGTTGAAGGCTCATTCGAGACGACTTGAAGAAGACTTGGATATTCTCTACCATCCAAGTGGGTAGGTCCTCACTTTCCGAGGGCGATGCCAATATCTAGCTTATGAAGTTGCTTTGTTTTTCTAAGACTCTTATGTTCACTCTATTTTAATTTGAGTACGATTTGTATAATCCTATATGTGGCTTCTTTACATTGATGTAGGGGTATGCCCAAATAGCTATGATCGTTTAGATGGTATGAGATGATACAATCTTTAAGACTATGTTCTATCTTATATATATATATATGTATGTATGTATATATATATGTATATACATATATATATATATATATGTATATATATATATATATANTATATATATATATATAGATATATATATTCCAAGTAGAAGTAATAAAAAGTTCTAAAATTTTCGCTAAATTCGATTTATGAATGTGGTGATGTATGCTAAGAGGCTAGTCTTAGTCATCAAAGAGGACGACGACGCCGGTTACGTCTAGGGGGTAAACCAGGATGTGACAGTTTGGTCTGACATCAATTAACTTAGGGGCCTTTTGGTCTTTTCTCAGTTTGTTTAAATCTTAAGATACGTCATTTTGACCCTAAATCATCAGATTTTAGTTAGTTTAAGCCTAGAAACATAATTAAAACTTACCTAAGTGAAATCATTAATTATAAACTTAGAAAATTAGAAGCAATAAAGGAGAAAAAGTCAAGAACCCTAATTCAAGAACGCAGCAAGGTTCCAATAGTTCTAGGCCCAAAATCTAAATATTTCTCCGTGGATTTCATCACCAGGTATGTGGGATTTCACTAGTGGGTTCCTTTCACCCATTGGTCCCTAGTTTTCAGTAAGATTCTTAATTCCCATATCATGATTATGCCTAGGGTTTCTACAATTTCAACAGAACTTCATGAATTTATTAGTTATATGTTCCGAATCAGATTATCATGTTATTACTCAGATTTGTTGCATGAATATCAAACCCTAGCTATGTATTTCTTTAGTTCTTGAATTACACATGTTAGGTCAGATATATTAGTTACTTCAGATATACATGCCTCAGTTATAAATGCATAATTATCATATTAATTGTTGCACTCTCAGTTTGCATGTTCAGTTTTGAGTTATCCATTATTTAGAGAAACTCAGTAAAAATCAGTTAATTACATAATTCGTTGGGAGTAGCATAATACCGAGTTGGACTAGGGTTCAGCATACCCACTTAGTCCCAGAACTACTAGCCAAGTAGGTTGTAAGTCTCCTCTGTGGGCATCAATTTAGTGATCACGCCAACATGCCTTTATACCTCTGGCAGGGTACATTGGGTCCTCTCAATGGGGCGTATACATTGGACTCCAGTTTTAGTTCATGTGGTTTTATTATTGGTTATTAGTAGCTCTCACTGTTCAGTCAGACTATATTGTGTTGATCATTTATTAGTATATTCACTATTCAGTTCTAGCATTTTATAAATTGTTCATTGCATTCTGTTAGCTCAGAATTCAGTATATCATGTTCAAATTATTATACTTTGTTTTGTGCTTATTTAGTTATGTTTTATTTCATCTTTATTCCATCCTACATGCTCAGTACCTCTAAGTACTGACGCATACGTGCGCTACATCTTCTCGTAATATAGATTTAGGTTCTCAACATCCAGATCACGAAGATCGATTTCCGATCTCCAGTTCAACAGATTCACTGCTGAGTCCTCATTCTCTGAGGACAATAGTCATGAGTTCAATTCAGTATTTTAGTCATTTAGTTTTAGTTTTTGCTAGACTTAGCTGGGGCTTGTTCCAGCATTTCTAGTCAGTTAGAGGCTTATTTAAGACATAGTTAGTTTTAGCTTAGTATTGAGTTAATAACTTCTTTGTATCAAACTCATCAGTATTTCATTTATCTTAGTTATAGAATATGAGTATTCCCCATCTTTCAGTTTAAATTATGATTTAGCTTCCACATTCAATTTATTATATTTAGTATGCTTATGATCATGCCAACAAGGTTAGCTTGGGATCACTTGTGGTCCTAGGTTCCGTGTCCGCGTCTTGGGGGTAGATTAGGGCGTGACACTTCTGGTGGTCCTCGGGTAGTTGTACCTACAAGTTTTGACCTTTAACATGTCTATTAAGGTAAAAGGGTCAAATGTACTACTTCTCAACTCCAAACAACACATAACACCAACACAAACATACAAGTACTCGCTAGCACGTCTAAAGACCAACTTTGGAATGTCTTGGACGTTCTTGGATGTTTGACCTCCAAATGACTTCAAATTAATTATGCAAGCTATAAAAAATTTTATTAACCTTTTTAGGCACATGTGAGGCTCTAGCTACCTTAGTATATTTTGAGGGTTGTTACAAAAGAATCGAGTTTAGGTGTAATAGGGATGGAAAATGAAGATGAAAAATTGTCGGGCGAATCTGAGTATCAGGTCCGCCATCCGATTTGAAAAAACATTTTTGTGTCAAGGACTGTTCTGGCTCAAAATTTATTTCGCAACCACATCCCAAACTTGCTTCTAAGTAGTGATTTCTTGATCATTTCTTATGTTTAGCTATCTCAAATCATTCCTAAACATCATGAGATCTTTCCTATTACAAATCACAATCCTTGAATCCATATTCAATTTAAGGTGAGTTAAGAGTCAAGTCAAGGGAAATTAAGAGTCAAGTCAAAACAATTTCATAGAGTCTTCCAAAAGTCTTTTACAAATGTTTTAACTTTGTTTCAAGACTTAAATTTTGAGTTAAGTAAAGAGTAAAGATTCAAGTCATTTCTTTAAAAGAATAAATCAGGTTTATGTATTCCCAAATAGTAAATGTTTTCACATTTAAACAAGAAAAGAAATTGATATTTCTAAAAGTTCCTTTGAGCTAGTCTTCAATAAAAAGTAACAGTAAAGTTTATTCTTCAAAGATTATATGGGAACTTAGTATTTCCAAGACATAAAAAGTTTTCACATTTGAGCAAGAAAGGAAATTGAGATTTCCAAGAGAGATTTTATGTTAAGTTTTGAGTAATTATCTCAAATCAAAGAAAGAAGTTTTGTTTTAAAAACATATTAGCTAAGTATATTTTTAAGTAGTATTGAGTATCGATATGGGGACGAATTTCAGTTCAAATAACTCAAGTCTCCATAAACCATGTAGCCATCATAGGTAGTAAAGGATCATACTTTTTTGATGACTCCTTAGTGATTTTTATCATGCACTAGTAGATCGACTTAGTTAAGATGTTCTATATGATGATAAAGTATAAGATAGTTCTGGCCGCGTGAGCAAGAAACTCTATTACCACTTAGGCTCTTAGTGGCAGTTGTCGGTTAGAAAAACTCCCTCAGAAACTATATTACTTTATTATATGAGTAGGGTTAAGTTTGTTATTGTATTTTTCTTTAGCGAACTAAGTTGTTTTCCTCTACTTTACAAGCTCTCTCTATATTTCATGTGCTTTATTCCTATACATTCAGTTGAGTTATTTATGTGTTGAGTAAATTCAAGGTAAGTGTTTCTTTCATGTTCCTTTTGAAGATTATGTTATATTTAGTTATCCCCTTGCATACTCATAGCTTCAATGTATTGATGTCATTTGGCCTACATCGTCTTATGATGCAGACACAGGTAATAAAGATCAACATCCAAGGCCCCGTTGATCTACTTGAGCACTCAAAAACAGTTGGTGAGCCCCTTTACTTTCCATAGGGCTCCTTTTATCATTTTCTTTTAGTATTTTAGTTGTTAGGATGTTCATCGGTCTTGTCCCGACATCCCTCTTTGTTTAGACATATAGTTATAGTTCTTTAGTCTAATTAATTTTAGTTGTATATGTTCAAGACTTAGTTGCCATTTGGCTAAGATATTACTCCCCATGTCTATTTTTAATTGTCATGGTTTCTATTTTTAGAGTCAAACTACAAGAACTTTGACTAACATTTTAAGATGCATTTTTCATCATGTTGAAATGCAAAAAAATTACAGTTTATAGTATTTTCATATAGTTATTGAATATCTAAATTTTTTGTTTAAAATATTGAATTAATATTAAATAATACAACTTTGAAAATTAGTCAAATAGACTTTCAAGAAGCTCAATATGACAAATAAAATTGGACGAAGGGAGTATTTCTTAATTTATTGCATGGGTTATATTTCTTGTGTTTAAGTCTTCCGCTGAGCAGGTAAGCCAGATCAAGGGTTCGCTTGGGGACATCATCAGTTCTTGAGTGCCAGTCCATCCAAGAGTGTAGGTTTGGGGCGTGAAAAACTTGGTATCAGAGCATAAAGTTCAAGAGTCCTAGGGAGTATATGAAGACGTGTTTGTAGAATTCCATTTATCGATGTGAAGCGCACCACAACTATAGTCAAGAGGTTGTAACATTTAAAAATTCCTTCACTTATTTCATATTCCTTTCGTGCATTAGAGTTTATTTATAAAAAGTTTCTTTCTAACTCGTGCTTACGTGTAAACGAATGTGAGTTGGAATGTTTTGAGAGTGCCCTCAGGAGGTATTTCTTTCCCCGTGATATAAGAAAAACAAAGAGATGGTTGCTGAGATGAGGAGCAGAATGAGTTTATTTGTTGTTGGGTTGACTCGTATGTCAAGTTAGAACTTTAAGGAAGGCATGCTAATAGGTGACATGGGAATAACATGGCCAATGATCCATGTGAAACAAGTTAAGAAGGACAAGCTGAACGATAGAGAAGAGTTTAAGGATAAAAGGGCTAAGACCACAAGGAATGAATTTGGGAAACAAAAATATAATGCAAAATGGTCTTATTTCCAACGTAAGAAGAAGGGACCTGCTCAATCATCTGCTAGTGCACCTACACTAAGGAACAAATCTGAGTAAAATAGGCAGAATTTTTTAAATTTCAGAGTTAAACCTGCACATTCGCAAGGTAGTAAGGCACAAGGGGGTACTAAGACTCTTGCATGTGCTAAGTGTAGTAGGAACCACTCACGGATATATTGTGATGGCTCCACTGGTTATTTCAAGTGTGGTTAAAATAGTCAGTTTATGAGAGAGTATCCTAAGAACATGCATAGTAATGTTAATGGGGGAAATAGAGCCCAATTTTCTTTATTTCCTCCACATGAGAGAGTTGCATCTAGATGAGCTATTTTCTATACATGCGGAGGATAAAATCGCCTTTCTGAGATCACTACTTGCCAATATCAAGAGAACTATCCAGATATTTTCACTGGTATGATCCAAATCTTTAATTTTGATGTTCTTCTTGAGAAACTTAGTGAACCATTTAATGTTTCTACTCTTGTTGATTGTATTCTAGTTGAAAGAGTCTATCATGATTGTACAATTTTCGTAAATCACAAGAGTACCATGGCTGATTTAGTTGAGTCAGACATGATAGATTTTGGTGTCATTCTAGGTATGGACTAGCTTGATGCATGTTATGCATCAATAGATTGTAGAACTCGAGTAGTCAAGTTCCAGTTACCTGAGTAAGCAAGTTATTGAGTGGAAGATCATTTCAACAGAGCCTAAGGGTCATTTTATTTTGTACCTTAAGGTGAGAAATTTAGTTTCAAAAGGTTGTTTCTATCACTTAGTCCGAGTTAATGACTCTAGTGTTTAGATACCTCATATTCAATCAATTTTATTAGTAAGAGAGTTTCCAGGAGTTTTCCAGATGACCTTTGTAACATCTCACAACTATAAAGAACTATAAAGGAGTTAAAAATCTGGAAATACTTATTTTTGAAAAGTATAAAGGAAATTTGGAATTTTTTAAACACGTTAAAAGTGAGTTTTCGGTCAAATTTAAATGACCATGAATCCTAGATCAAGATGAGTTAGGTGTAGTTCTAAATATGGTTGGAAAGATCTTAGAAATAAATTTTCAACTTTGCCGAGTTTGTGCTATTCCGAGTTTATATGAGTGAGTTATGACTTTTGGAAGTTGGGCTGTTGGGATAAGGAAAGTCCAAATCCAGATTTCTATGGGGTAGTTTAGTATTTTCCTTACCCTATTAAGTTATTTCATTTTTAGTTATTAAGTTAGAGGTATAAGTTAAACCAAATTATTTGACACTTTCACGAACAGAGTTAGGGTTTTGAGAGAAGAGGAGAAAAGAGGAGAAAGGAGAAGGAGTTCAGTGGGGGTGATCCCTAAAAAGGTATTTGGATCTCTTATAACTTTGTGTTTGTTCACCCACCTGCCAAGCATGTATGGTTCAGCGTAATGTAGTTCTAATCGATTGGATTTTCAATGTTCTTTTTGGTTGTTCTTAATTGCATTTATTCTTGAATATGAGTTGAAGTTATGAATTTCTTGAGGTAGAAAGTGTTTTTTTTATTTCATTGGGTTAGATCCTTGTGTATATGATGTGGGTACATGAATCTAAAGTGAATTTGAGAAAAGTAATTGAATTAGAATAATTTAAGGTCAGAAACGAGAGGAGATTTTTGACAGGCGTCACCTGGGCAGGTCAGGCATTGAACGCCCCATCTGCGCTAGAAGGCTTAGTTTGGTATACTGGCAGTGCTCCCAAATGGGACTTTTGAAATTTACGGCGTCACGGCGAGTCCCAGATGCGTCCGGATCAACATTTTTCACCTAAATTTCATAATTTAGTCTATTTAAGCCTTTCAAAAGTGTTTCAACACTTCCTAATTATTCTAACTAAACTAAATAACTTCTAAACATATAGAACCATTCAGAAACATGAATTTCAACCTTGATTTCATAACTTCAAATTCAAGGAAAGTTAAGAGCCAAGTCTAGAAAGTTCTTAGAGTCTTTTCAAGAAGTCTTTTACAAATGCTTTTAACTTTGTTAAAGACTTAAAGATCATTTTGAGTAAAGAGTAAATATAAGGAGAAGAAGTTCGTTTCAAGTTTCATGAGTCTTTTACAAATGTTTTAACTTTGTTTTAAGACTTAAGTTTGAGTTTAGTTCAGAGTATGTGAAGTCCTTTTTTCAAAGAAGTATATGGGGACTAAGTATTTCCAAAGAATAATTTTTTTTCACATTTAATAAGAATGAAAACTGAAATTTCCAAAGAGCATTCAGGCTAGTTTTTAGAAAAGAGTAATAGATTTCTTAATGAAGCAAGCAAGAAAACTGAGATTTTCAAGATAGCCTTTGAGTTATGTTTAGAGCACTAATCTCAAAACACAGAAGTAAGTATGTTTTAAAAACATAATAGCTAATATAATATTTTTTTGGGAGTTGTGTTTAGCATCGATATGAGAGAGAGTTCAGATAACTCACAACCCCAATGAATAATGTAGCCACCATGGGTAGAAAAGGTTCTTACCTTTTAGATGATTTATATAGTGCTTCTTAGGATAGACTAGTGGATCCACTTATAGTTCAGATTCTATACTAATGGAAAGGTATAGGATGACCCTGGAAGCGTGAGCAAAACGATGTATCATCACTATAACTCTTAAGTGATTGTTTTCAATTAGAGAAACTCCCACAGAAGTTAAAATGTATTTTATATGCACAACTAATTGTATTTTTACATATATCTCAGAGTAGTATTGTTTCTTTGCATACATACAAAGTTGAAATGATGTTTTAAATAACTCTTCTTTATATTGAACTTATTTTAAATTACTATATATTAATATGAGTTCATTCTTGTAAAGTTGAGTTGAGCCAGGTAAGTTGTTCAGATTCTCCTTTTCAAGCCTATGTTAGTTTTGTTTAGCATTCCAACTCGCATACTCAGTACATTCAATGTACTGATGCAAGTCCTTTGAGTCTTCCAGTATTATCTCTTATTGTTATGACTTGGGTTGCCATTTTTTGTCAAGTTGAATATTTCAGTCTTAAACATTCTTAGTTTTTACACCCATTTGAAGTTTAGTTATATTCATTAATGTGATAGATATGCTTATTGTCTTCTGTTCTTAGTTTAAGTAAGTTAGGCTAAGGGTCCGCTCGAGGCCAGTATTGGTCTTCGAGTGCCAGTCATGCCGAGAGTGTAAGATCGGAGTGTGACAAACTTAGTATAAGAGCACAAAAATCAAGAGTCCTAGAGATTTTATGAAGCCGTGTCTATAGTGTCCTAGTTATCGGTGTGAAGCGTGCCACATCTATAATAAGGAGGCTACAACATTTAGGAACTACCTCACTTATTTCACACTCTTTTTGTGCGCACTTTCTTTTAGGAAGTGATTTCTTGATCTTTCTCATGGTTAGCTATCTAAAATCATTCCCACATATCATGATACAAATCATAATACTTGAATCCATAATTCAATTCAAGGAAAGTTAAGAGTCAAGTCTAGAGAAGTTAAGAGTCAAGTCATAGAAATTTATAGTTTCTTCCAAAAGTCATTTACAAATGATTTAACTTTGTTTTAAGACTTAAGTTTTGAGTTGAGTAGAGAGTAAAGATTGAAGTCATTTCTTCTGTCATGACCGGAGTCTAGATCCTAGCCAAAACCGGCGTCGTTGACCTCTTAGAGGTCGTAGACAAGCCTACATACGTCATCGTTACATCATCTAGGTTAATTTTAGGGGAAAATTCTGAACTTTTTATTTACTTAGACTTCATAGTAAGAAACATTGTACTCGTATAAGACTATCTACATAAACTTATAAGCGTTTCACAACAAAAATCTAATATCAAGATAATCAAATGAAAGGCATAGTCATATCTGTATAAAAATTGAGTTGCCAAAATGGCACCAATACAATATCTGAAAATAACTGGGCAAGAAACACTAGTGAAACATACTCCACTAGATCATGCCTACATCTAAGCTAGAATATAAAATATAGGCATCCTCGAAAGCAAGAGGGACTACCAAGTCCGGATAACTTCAGTGTAGTCTCGTAAGCTCTAGTGTTCACCTGCACCTACACCTAAAAGTAGAGAGTTGTATGGGATTAGTACACACTTGTACTAAGTATGGGTATATGTAAGCACACACCAAGGACATGCATGATTAAAAAGAGCTCTCTCCTAACGATATGAGTTATGGAAAGTCAAGTCAGTGGACTTGCCAAATCGGATTAGGAAAGTCATGCTATGAGAGTAACTGCATCATCATACATATCATTTTGCAAATAGCACATAAAATATTGCACATATCATATCACATATTTTATATCATCCCTTCATATGCCATGAGACCTTGGAATCATAGACTTGATATTAAGACTTCCCAAAAGGAGGGCTCAAAATATGGGACCTCAACTAGGGAGCCTCTTTTAGCAAACACAGAGTCTGCTTCATTAATTCATACGTACTTCATTTTCATTCATTCATATACTATTGTAAACACCAGCTATACCAAGGATGTAGTTTAAGACTTTCAGTGGGTTCGCTGTGCAATGACCAAGAATAACCTAGTATCATTACTTAAGTCTAGCACCTCTTGATTATCCAATCCTAACACCTTTGGTATCATTCATTTCATTAAGTGCATTATTTTAGGCTGACCTCATTCTTTCTCTGGGAACTTTAACCTTAACCAACATAGATCATGTGAGCATAATAAAATCCAGTGTTTAACCACACACCAAAAAGAGGTGGAATCACCAGCAAAAGTGAACTAAAACATGCAAACGTATATAGGGACTCGAACCCTTCTAGAACCCTGTATTGGCAGTATAGGTTCAAAGACTAGGATATATAAGGAGACCCATACCCGTCTGGACAGACAATATCATCTCATGAGAATTATATGAACCTTTGCCTTCTCGAAAGAAGGAATCGCAACTCATAGCTAGCCTATCGGTGCTCAGTATAAAGTTTCATTACATTCATCTCATACATCATAGAAGCTGGCTT
This sequence comes from Solanum pennellii, assembly GCF_001406875.1. Lineage (NCBI taxonomy): Eukaryota > Viridiplantae > Streptophyta > Magnoliopsida > Solanales > Solanaceae > Solanum > Solanum pennellii. The sequence goes on from NC_028639.1 coordinate 11,128,398, forward strand.
CTAGCATGAGGCATCATAACTCATTAGATGATTTCTCATCTCATCATTATGTATTTAGTGTGAATTGTCCTTACAATTACATATAGAGTGTGATTGAGACTTGCCTCTTAATTTTCAACACTCTCTTAGGTGAGTAATTTTTGTGACTTTATATTTGGCGTTGGTATAGCTTTTCTCACGTGCACTAGACTCATATTGTGATGCCACTCTATTTTTTTAACATCTTTTCATTTAATCTTTCGTCACCTTTCATTATTTGTTCATCGTATAACATACATATGCTCCCTTTGAGTTCACATTGAGGGACATTGATTCTAGACGTAGATACAACTTGTCTCACCTGTACTAGCCTATCCTCATGTAGCCACTCTTTATTTGCTTGTTCATCGTTTAGCATAAAGTCATTTCATTTAGTGACATTGATTTTAGGCGTAGATGCAGCTTGTGTCAATTGCACTAGCCTATAGTCATGAAGTCATTCTTTTCTTTACATATTAACTATGAATTAATTCTTAACACTTTCTTTTGGAGTATGCTTGAGATTTGACTTTACATCATTCTACACTCCCCTTACGTGAATGTTCATTTGTCATATGCCAATGCACTTGGCCTTTTTGTATATTTTACACTCTTACATAAGCCTCATAGGTTCACATCATTTCATTACATACATCTTAGGTTCGCTTACTTTTATACGTATGCTGGACTTATGGATCCATAAGTACAAGCCATGAGTCTTCATTCATAATTCGTCTAACTGACTCATATTTACCCAAGATTATGTGGTACAACATTTATGCATCTTTTTGGTATGCGAAGATCTTGATTGAAATCCTTTGAGGCAACATTCATTAATTATTTGTTCACGTACGACTTATGTGTCAATACGGAATTGGGAAAGGGAACCCGATTTCGAATCCCTTGAGCAACACTTAATATTATATTAAACTTGGTACTTGCATTTTTTCATATTTGGGGGACCCTAGGTCGATCCCCATCACTCCCATAATATTTCCTTTCTTTTCCTCTTCTCTTTTTCGTTTACGGCAAGGACGTTGTGAGATCAATCCCCCACAAGCTCATTCTTTTTCTCTTAATTTATCTCTTAACTTTCTCACCTATTCAAGGGGTTGTGGGTTCAATCCTCACTCTTCACATTTATTTTTCTCCTTTAGCTTTCTCCTAACTCTCTCATCCATTCAAGAGGTCGTGGGTTCAATCCCCACTCTCAACATTTATTTTTCTACTTTATTTTTGTCCTAACTCTCTCATTTATTCAAGAGGTTGTGGGGTCAATCCCCACTCTCCACATTTATTTTTCTACTTTATTTTTGTCCTAACTCTCTCATTTATTCAAGAGGTTGTGGGGTCAATCCCCACTCTCCACATTTATTTTTCTACTTTATTTTTGTCCTAACTCTCTCATTTATTCAAGAGGTTGTGGGGTCAATCCCCACTCTCCACATTTATTTTTCTACTTTATTTTTGTCCTAACTCTCTCATTTATTCAAGAGGTTGTGGGGTCAATCCCCACTCTCCACATTTATTTTTCTACTTTATTTTTGTCCTAACTCTCTCATTTATTCAAGAGGTTGTGGGGTCAATCCCCACTCTCCACATTTATTTTTCTACTTTATTTTTGTCCTAACTCTCTCATTTATTCAAGAGGTTGTGGGGTCAATCCCCACTCTCCACATTTATTTTTCTACTTTATTTTTGTCCTAACTCTCTCATTTATTCAAGAGGTTGTGGGGTCAATCCCCACTCTCCACATTTATTTTTCTACTTTATTTTTGTCCTAACTCTCTCATTTATTCAAGAGGTTGTGGGGTCAATCCCCACTCTCCACATTTATTTTTCTACTTTATTTTTGTCCTAACTCTCTCATTTATTCAAGAGGTTGTGGGGTCAATCCCCACTCTCCACATTTATTTTTCTACTTTATTTTTGTCCTAACTCTCTCATTTATTCAAGAGGTTGTGGGGTCAATCCCCACTCTCCACATTTATTTTTCTACTTTATTTTTGTCCTAACTCTCTCATTTATTCAAGAGGTTGTGGGGTCAATCCCCACTCTCCACATTTATTTTTCTACTTTATTTTTGTCCTAACTCTCTCATTTATTCAAGAGGTTGTGGGGTCAATCCCCACTCTCCACATTTATTTTTCTACTTTATTTTTGTCCTAACTCTCTCATTTATTCAAGAGGTTGTGGGGTCAATCCCCACTCTCCACATTTATTTTTCTACTTTATTTTTGTCCTAACTCTCTCATTTATTCAAGAGGTTGTGGGGTCAATCCCCACTCTCCACATTTATTTTTCTACTTTATTTTTGTCCTAACTCTCTCATTTATTCAAGAGGTTGTGGGGTCAATCCCCACTCTCCACATTTATTTTTCTACTTTATTTTTGTCCTAACTCTCTCATTTATTCAAGAGGTTGTGGGGTCAATCCCCACTCTCCACATTTATTTTTCTACTTTATTTTTGTCCTAACTCTCTCATTTATTCAAGAGGTTGTGGGGTCAATCCCCACTCTCCACATTTATTTTTCTACTTTATTTTTGTCCTAACTCTCTCATTTATTCAAGAGGTTGTGGGGTCAATCCCCACTCTCCACATTTATTTTTCTACTTTATTTTTGTCCTAACTCTCTCATTTATTCAAGAGGTTGTGGGGTCAATCCCCACTCTCCACATTTATTTTTCTACTTTATTTTTGTCCTAACTCTCTCATTTATTCAAGAGGTTGTGGGGTCAATCCCCACTCTCCACATTTATTTTTCTACTTTATTTTTGTCCTAACTCTCTCATTTATTCAAGAGGTTGTGGGGTCAATCCCCACTCTCCACATTTATTTTTCTACTTTATTTTTGTCCTAACTCTCTCATTTATTCAAGAGGTTGTGGGGTCAATCCCCACTCTCCACATTTATTTTTCTACTTTATTTTTGTCCTAACTCTCTCATTTATTCAAGAGGTTGTGGGGTCAATCCCCACTCTCCACATTTATTTTTCTACTTTATTTTTGTCCTAACTCTCTCATTTATTCAAGAGGTTGTGGGGTCAATCCCCACTCTCCACATTTATTTTTCTCCTTTAGCTTTCTCCTAACTCTCTCATCCATTCAAGAGGTCGTGGGTTCAATCCCCACTCTCAACATTTATTTTTCTACTTTATTTTTGTCCTAACTCTCTCATTTATTCAAGAGGTTGTGGGTTCAATCCCCACTCTCCACATTTATTTTTCTCCTTTATTTCTCTCTTAACTCTCTCATCTATTAGAGAGGTTGTAGGTTCAATCCCCACTCTCCACATTTATTATTCCATTAATTTCATGAAATTTTTTGTGTAGTTTACATTTGGTAAGGTCTTGGGTTCAATTCCCAATGACCTCACAATTTTTAAAATTTTTTAAAAGATAGCTCTCTTTTCAAATTTTTGGCCGAGACGAACATTTCCAGCAAGCTGGAAATTCGGTCTCTTCCAATCCATCTTTCTTTCAAGTTTCTGAGTTGATTCTTGTAGTATTTCAGGTTAAATTTTTAGAGAAACATTAACCTTATATGAACATTACACTTTTAACATTTTCATAAACGAAAACTCAACATTTTAACACACAAATTTCAGGCAGCAACATAGTTAATTTATAACACACCCATGCGCAAATAGTTAACTTAAAACCCTTTTCCAGAATACGTCTTTCATTCCTTACATAATTTCCAAATACACATTCAACACATAATCACAACCAGACCTAAAATTATCTTCCAGAAGACATACAAACGCATGCTTTGAATCTTTCAAAGGATCTAATGACAGGGGCATGCAACGGGACAACCTTAGTTTTTCAATTGCGATTAAACTGAACCCTTAAGGGTGTCTTGGGAAAGGGTCAAAGAGAGAAGAAAACCCATACCTTAAAGTCGTTCAACACTTGTTTCAATGCTACCGATTCCCACGACACCACTATCTCCAAAACCCAATCCATCGAGAAGAATATTGTTGATTTACGTTTTTAGCTTAGCTTTTCGTTTGAGTTTTTGTGTGTAAGTTCTTCAAGAGTGAAGAACTATTATTTTCAGTTCTTTTTCTAATGAAAAACGTGAGAATTAGAGTGAGAGACGTGAGAATGAGAGGATTAGGATTAGGAGAGTCAGATGGAGACTTAATCAAACTAGGACTCCCATTAATTATTATTATTATTATTATTATTATTATTATTATTATTATTATTATTATTATTATTATTTTATTAAAACTATAATTTTCCTTTAATTAAATCACAAATTTAATATTAATTAATTAAATTAATTCACAAAATAAAATAAATCAAACTAAATCATTGCTCCAACCTAGGTTCGAACCCGGGTGGAGCACGATTTCACTAAAAGGGCCAATTTCGGCCCTTTATATCCAAATTGACCCTCCACCACATTAATTAATTAATTAATCAAATATTTAGTGTAATTACAAACCCTTAGCCTGGAAAAGAACATTTTACCCCTAGACTCTCCAAACATAAGATTACCCCTTTTTAAGTCAGGTTAAGACTCATTCGGATAAATTTTCATATTCGGGTGCCCTACATGGCTGGACCTAAGCTTTCCTAGATAAAATAACTCACCAAGTTAGTTGGCTTGGCTGTTGCAAGGTTTCAGAGTCTGGTTTTACGCGCATCAATCCGTGTAAACCCGGTCTAATCGTAGGCATTATAGATACATTACGCATTACTTGGCATAGTCATTTTAGGGTTGTTACATGTTCAAAAGAGTATATTGAAGAAAGGAAACTGAGATTTCCAAAAGACCCTTCGCTATTTTTTAGTAAAGAGTAAGAGTAAAGTTCATTCTTTAAATATTATACGGGAACTAAGTATTACCAAGAGTTAATTTTTCGCATTTGAGCTTGAAAGGAAACTGAGATTTCCAAATGTTTTCACAGTTGAGCAAGAAAGGAAACTGAGATTTCCAAGAGTTCTTTGAATATAAGTTTTGAGTAATTATCTCAAACCAAAGAAAGAAGTTTTGTTTTTTAAAAACATATGAGCTAAATATATCCTGGGAGTTGTATTGAGAACCGATATAGGGACAAGTTTTAGTTCGGATAAGTCACGTCTCCACAAACCATGTATCATCATGGGTAGTAAAGGATCATAGTATTTAGATGTCTCCTTAGTTACTTTTAGCATTGAATAATGGATCCACTTACTTAAGGCATTATATATGAAGACAAAGTATAGGACAATTCGGTAGCTTGGGCAAGACGTTGTATCACAACTTAAGCTCATAATGGTGGTTTTCGGTTAGAGAAACTTCCACAACAACTATATTACTTTAATATATGAGTATATTTGAGTTTTTGATGCATTTTTCTTTAACGAACTAAGTTGTTTTCCACTATTTTACAAGATTTCTATATATTGCATGTTCTTTATTGCTTTAGATTGAGTTGAGTTAATAATGAGTTGAATAAAGTCTATATTTAGTGGAGTTATTAATGAGTTGAATAAAGTCCAGGTAAGTATTTTTCCGAGATTCCTTTCATGCATATGCTATGTTTGGTCTTCCCCTTGTACAATCGTCCATATAATGTACTTATGCATTTCGCCTGCATAGTCTTATGATGCAGACACACCTATTAAGATCTTCATCCAGGGCCTCATTGATCCAGTTGAGCGGTCAGAGTCACTTGGTGAGCCTCTTTGCTTTACAGGGGGATTTTTTTTTATCATTTTCTTTTAGTATTTTTGTTGTTAGGATGATCAAGGGTCTTTTGTCGACATCTCTCTTTGTTTTAGAGGCTCCATAGAAAAATAGTTATAGTTCTTTACTCTTATTCATTTACGTTGTATACGTTTAAGACTTGAATTGCCATTTTGGACACTATATTATTTCTTCAGTTATTGCATGAGTTATATTTCTTATTTTAAGTCTTCCGCTGAGTAAGTAAGTCACACCAAGGGTTTGCATGTGGACAACAATGGTTTTCGAGTGCTAGTCCCACCTAGGGTGTCGGCTCGGAGCATGACAACTAGTTTTTCAGTAAAGAGTAAATGCTTTCACAATCAAGAAAGAGGGAGAACTTTGATTTCTAAGAGAGACTTTGAGCTAAGTTTTGAGCAATTATCTCAAACCACAGAAAGAAGTTATGTGTTCTAAACATAAAAGCTAGTATTATATTTTGGGACTAGTATTGAGCACCGATATGTGGAAGAGTTCAGACAACTCTTAGCCGCCATAAACCATGTACCCATCATGGTTAAAAAAGAGTCATACTTTTTAAATGATTCCGTAGTCTTTTCAACATAGACTAGTGGATCCACTTAGTAGTTAGGTTCTATGCCTATAGAAGTATATTGTATTATTATATACATATAGTGACATGTATTTTCATATACATCCAGAGATTATATTATATATTTGCATATATAGAGTTACTATTGTATCTCTAAATACACAGAGTTGTCATCTATCTTTTAAATGATTTTTTTATATTGCATACATATTATTGCTTTATATATAAATGAGTTCAGTTTTGTTATGAAAAACTTGGAATTAGAGCACAAAGTTCAAAAGTCATAGGGAGTCTATGAAGATGTGACTGTAGAGTTCTAGTTATCGATGTTAAGCACGCCACATCTATAATTAGGAAGTTGTGACACTTAGGAACTATCTCACTTCTTTCATACTCATTTCGTTTAATACAGTTACCTCTTAAAAGTTTCTTCTAATTCATGCTTGCGCGTGTCTTTCAGATCATGCCTCTACGAGGAGTTGTCAAAGGTTGTCCGGCTAGAAGGAATGTTGAACAATAGGAATAAGAAGTACCTAATGCACCATAAGTGTCATACCCCGAGCCTATACCTGGGCAGGACTAGCACTCAAAGACCATTACTAGCCTCGAGCGGAACCTTGGCCTGACTTACTTACTCAGTGGAATACTAAACACATGAGAAATGACTCGAGGAATAGCTAAAAGAAAATCACTTAGAAAAAATGCCAACTCAAGTCTTAATCGTTTACAAGTGAAATGAAAAGACTAAAGAGCTAATACTATCTGTCTATGAAGAATCTAAACAAAGAGGGATGTTGGTACAGGACCCCCAATCATCCTAACAACTAAAAACTAAAAGACAATAAATGAATAATAATGATGTACTCCAGAGTTAAGGGAGGCTCACCAACTTAAGCTTGAAAAGAGTGAGAAGGAACACTTACCCTTTCCTCTGCGGAACTCATGAATAACTTAACTCAACATAAAGCAATAAGACACATCCAATATATTTAAAGCTTTTAAAATAGTGTCATTAACTTAGTTTTTAAAAAAATGCAATAACAAACTCCACTTTACTTTTAAGATAAAGTAATATAGTTTATGTGGGATATTCTCAAATTGACAACCACCACTATGAGCCTAAGTGGTGACAACGTCTTGCCCACGCTATCATAACTGTCCTATACTTTGCCGTCGGATAGAACTACTTAACTTAGTGGATTCACTAGTTTAACTTATGTTATCATCTCAAAAGTATGACTCAGTAATACCCATAATGGCTACATGGTTTAGGGAGACTAGAATTATTATGAACTCGCATCCCCATATCGGTGCTCAATATTACTCCCAAAAATATATTTATTTCATGTGATTTTAAAACAACTTCTTTCTTTGGGTTGAGATAATTTATCAACACTTAGTTTTAAAATCTCTTATCTTAAATGTGAAAACATTTATAAACTTTTAGGGAATACTTAGTTCCATTATAACTTTTGAGAAATGAACTCAACTCTTTACTCTTTACTTATCTTGAAACTTGAGACTTTAAACAACTCTTAGGGAATACTTAGTTCTCTTATAACTTTTAGAAAAGTGAAGTAAATTCTTTACATTTAATTAGCTAGCTTGAAGCTTGAGTCTTAAAAAAACACTTAGGAAATATCCCTTATAACATTTTGAAAATTGAACTCAGCTCTTTACTTTTTACTTAGATTGAAACTTGAATCTTAAAAACAAAGTTAACACGTTGCTAAAGACTCTGGAAAACTTTTAGGAACTTTGCTTTGACTTGCTTCTTAAGTTCTAGACTTGACTCTTAACTTTTTTGACTTTGGTCTTAACTTTCCTTGAATTGGATTATGGTTTCACGTTTCATGATATCATGTTTATAAATGATTTCATGATGTTTAGATGTACCTTAGAATGTTGAAATCAACTAAGAAACATATGTACGTCACTTACGAACTAGTACAAAAAAGGTGGGGAAGGAACGGGGAGAATAAAGTCCCTGGCGCTCTGAGAGGCATGGGGCACCAGCCCTCATGTTACAGAGAGAATTTTGGGTCACTCCGGCTTGCGTGGTTCCCCAAGGCCCTACGGATAGAGATTGTCCTTCAGGGCTTTGAGTGGCGCGGCTCCATAACCCCTACCTATGTGTTCTCGACTTTTCTCCATCATTTTTCATCTCTAAACCCTCTAAACTTTCATGGTTCTTTCCCCAAACACATTAGGATCATTAGTATTATCAACATACAATATATTCAACCGAACATTTCTCCAGAAAACATGCACAAAAACTTCAACAACACAACAATCAAGAGCTCATTGGAAACTTCAACAATGTTCTTGAAGAACTCACTTTCTTAACATTCATATACTTAGATTCACTTAATTTAAACAATATTGGCGTGTGGGTGAAATAACCGAACTCTATGTCATCTCACACCTTTTTAGGGATTACCCTCGATGAATTCCACGCACAAAGTTTGAGCTTTCATGGCGATTCTTGATTTCTCTCCTCTTCTCTTCTTTTCTCTCTACTCCAAGCTCTAGCGTGAATTCTATTTTTTCTAACATGAACAAGGGTCTTGTTTTACCCCAATTAATTCCTAAAAATGGATTAATTTAATTAGGTAAGGAAAAGACAACTTTGTCCAGATTGGACTTTCCTTAATCAAATAACCCAACCTTCGAAAGTCATAATTCACTCATACGATATAGAAAGCACAAACTTGGCGGCATTGGAAAGATTTTTTTTAGGGATTTCCAACCATATATGAAAATTCTTGTAACTGATCCAGAGCTAGGAGTTATGTCCTTTCAAAATGGCAAAACTCGCTTTCTTAACTTAGATAAATTTTCTAGATTTTCTTATTTTTCCAAAAATAAGTATTTTTAGATTTTAAAATTTTTTCTAGTCGTTTCTAGGTGCGAGTTGTTACAATATATCCCCTTGGGAACATTCATCCTCAAATGAGATTAATCTTACTAGACATAGGGTAGCAACATAACGTTCAAACACCTACAAGCAATTGCAACCAAATAACATGATTACTCAAAATTAGATAGTTCTAACAAAAAATTCGTACCTTAATCTACATTTTCAACGAAATCAATGAGATTTGGATGTATATTTTTCATGTTCTCTTAAGCTTCCCAAGTGGCTTCTTCAACAAGTTGGTTCCTCCAAAGGACCTTGACTTATGCTACCTCTTTCGTTCTCAACTTGCGAACTTGTCAATATAGGATTTGCACCAGAATTTCCACATAAGACAAGTTATATTTGATCTCAATATTCTTAGTTGGAATGATTTGGGATTGATCGCTCATGCACTTCTTCAACATAGAGATATGGAACACCGAATGAATTACTGGTAACTCTTGTGGTTGCTCTAACTCATAAGCTACATTATCAATCATCTAGGCTATACGATAAGGTGCAATATACTGGGGACTGAGTTTCCCTTTCTTAACAAACCTCCTAACACCCTTCATGGGTGAAACTTTCAGCTATATCCAGTCATCTACTTTGAACTCTAATGACTTTATACTAACATCAATGTAGGATTTTTAACGATTCTGCGCCGTTTTCAAGCTCTCTTGAATAACCTTCACCTTCTCCATATCTTGGTGAAATAAATCTGGTCCTATAAGCCCTGCTTAACCAACCTAAAACGATCCAATAGGAGATCTGCATCTTCTCCCATAAAGAGCTTCATAAGGAGCCCTCTGGATGCTAAAGTGGTAACTGTTGTTGTAGGCAAACTCAAGTAGGGGTGAATTATCATCCCAATTCCATTTGAAATCAATCTCTCATTCCCTCAACATATCCTTTAGATCTAAATAGTGCGCTTAGCTTGCCCATGTGTCTGAGAATGAAAGGCAGTACTTAAGTTCACCTTTGGACCAAAACCTTTTTGACAGGATTTCAAGAACTGTACAGTAAATTGTGCACCTCTATATTAAATGATGGATACTGGAACTCCATGAAGTCTTAACACCTCTTGAATGTACGAATTAGCATAATCTTCTGAAGAATGGGTAGTCTTTACCGACAAAAAGTGGGCTGATTTTGTCATTCTGTCGACAATCACCCAAATAGAATCATGCTGCCTGTGAGACCTTGGTAATCCTGTGATGAATTCCATATTAATTATCATCCACTTACATTTCGGAAGTTCTATATTTTTAGCCAAACCATCGGGCCTTTGGTGCTCTACTTTAACTTATTGGAAATTTGGGCATGTTGCGACAAATTCAGTAATACCCTTTTTAATACCATTCCAACAATATACTTCTCTCAAATTGCGGTACATTTTGTGGAACCCAATGAATTGAATATTTGGAGCTATGAGCTTCCTTCATGATCCTCTCTTAGAGTCCATCCAGCATAGGTACACACAATCTACCTTGATATCTCAAAAAACCATCTCCCCCTTGTTCAAAAGCTACTTTGCTTATGAACATTTTCTTTCAACTGAAGAAAAATGGGATCTTGGTCTTGCTTGACTTACACTTCTGACACTAATGAAGGTTCAACCCCATTCATCACCACTATCCTTCCTTATTTGGCATCCATTAGTCGGACTCCAAATCGGGCAAGTTTATGTACATATCTTGCTAGTTCTTTCTTCTCTTATTCAAGATGGGTGGTACTACCCATATAGAACCTACTTAAGACATCATCAACCACATTAGGCTTTCATGGGTGGTAAAAAATATTCATGTCATAATCCTTGAGCAATTCTAACCACATATTTTGTTTGAGATTAAGCTCTCTCTATGTGAAAACATATTTTAGGCTCGTGTGATATGTGAATACATAAGCGTAAACACCGTACAAATAGTGACGCTATATCTTCATGGTGAATACTACAACATCAAACTCTAAGTTATGGGCTGGATAACTCTTCTCATGAACCTTCAAGTGTCTTGAGGAATAAGCTATAACTTTAACATTTTGCATTACTCATATCCAGAACTAACCCTATATACATTGCGATACACTACAAAACATCCTCAACAAATCTTCTACTATATCTAGCTAAACCCAAGAAACTCCTAATATTAGTTGGATACATTGGTCTAGGCCAACTTTGAACTGCTTCTATTTTTAAAAGTATCAACTCTAATTCCATCACCGGAAACTATGTGGCCTAAAAATGCCTAGGTACAATCTAAGCACTCCTTTCAAATGACCACACTTAATATCAAGCTTAAAAGACAACTAACCTCTTTAAAGGTGGTCAATATCAATTCGCTTCTTTTCCCTATGAGCTAAGGGGTACATACTACCCTCTAATTTAATCTTGGAATAAAACAAAATTCCAACTATGGAATAAAACCCCTTCTTCCCTTTTCCCACTCTTAGGATAGGCTCATATAGGAATTAATCAATTAATCATACGGATTCTCCCATTAACTAGCATACTTCCCAATTACCTTAGGAGTAAGCCTATACAAAAGATGCCAATTCACACAAGGACAACTATGAAACACCACTCATATTAAAGGGAAACTTTTATCATTCACTATTGACCACATTTCTCAAAAACCTTTCAATCATATACCATGACATTATACTATCATTTCACACAACCATAAAGCAACCTATCATCCCAAAGAGGACTTCATTCAACCATAACAATTCATAACATAACTTCTCAACATAACATCTCAAATCTCAAAAGTCACATATAGCCATAAATGGCATCACATCAAATATTCTAACTCCACCTTCACATATACTCATCTAGTCACAAAACCATAATACGTATTAAAACTCACCTTTTCTCCCTCAAGCCTTGAGACATCATTCTTTCCAAGCAATCATATCTAAAAGACCACCAGACAAAAGAACATAAGAGAAAGATCATATAGGGTTAAGCTCAATGGCACGACACAAGAGTAGTGATGAAAGTGAAACTTCTATCGTCATGTAGCCTCTCGCTCATAGATGTGTCGCGACTCCTACCGATAAACAAGACTCTACTAGACTTGGCATTATGAGACTTTGAACCGTAAAAATGCTTTTTATAACCTCATGCTCTAATACAAAGTTTGTCAAGACCAGGGAGCACCCCCTAGAAGTAACCGGCGTCGTTGACCTCTCGGAGATCTCATAGAAGCCCCTTAGAATTCATTCATCACATTGCCATAGAAGTTTAGTGGAAAATTTAAAACTTTTCATAGTATAAAATAATGCTAGATCATCACTTCATTTATAAAATCATAAGTACATAGTTTAGTCACTAAGTCTCCTTTTGCTATTTTAGACTCAACATCAATAGAATAGAATAGGGTCACGACCCTTAACTATATAAAATAATGATCTATACTATTACATGAACTTAAACAACACCTTAAGATGAAGGTTCTTGAATCATAAGGAAACTTGAACTTGGGAAATAACTATCCAAGCTCTTCATTATAAGAATAATATTCTAGTAATCACCGCCTACACTTAGTGTAAAAAGATGAAGAAGACTGGTATTAGTACAAGAATGCACTAAGTATGATGACCATACAAAAACATGAGTTAAAGAGAACGTCTAGTTTATAATTATGCATAATGCCTTTTTAGTAAAACTTCATGAACATTTGATACAATAACCACAATATAGTTCACATACATTGCATAGACATGGATACTATTCATAACAACACATAATCCATATATCAGATTTAAGACACATTAAATTTCTTCATAGCATTATCTTTCTTTTACATTACTTCTTCACCCAAAGAAACCCTTAAGTAATACTTACTGCAATGCATGAATAGTGTCCCGTTCCACCATTCACACCAAAGTATCACGTAAGGTCACCAAGGTGCATATTCGCACAACCTTCATTTATAAGCATATACATTCATAAAGACATAATATATCATGAAACACATGCTTCACGTAAGAACCACCACCTAAGACAACCTCAATTCACACTAGTGCAATGTAGAAGTAGCATCCCGTAATGCTACCCCCACCAAGTGTTGCTATGAAGTTACCCTAGACTTAGGCACATCACATCCAATAAGTCACATTACATGCGTTTAACCTCAGACTTAACACCAATATAATTCATAGACCTCATAAAAATTCATTCACTTATTTCATCATAATCATAACCCATTGAGTCTTTAGGCACATCTCAAGACAACATGCAATTCAATACTACAAACATCATCATAATGAATTAATAGAAAACATTGCATATATATAGAGTTCATTTCATCAATACATTACAAGACCTTACTCATAATCCCAATCTATGTCTACTAGTGGAATGTACAAGTAGAGCCCCATAAGCTCACACATACTAAGTAAACCCACAACATGCATACTAAGTAAGACCTTCATCATGTAGACACAATAAGACCAATACTATACATATCATTATACCAGGTATGTTAACACCATAATGTCATGCATAAGATACATATACATGTACTTATAGAACTTCTTCTAGAATTGCCTTCAAGAGCTACTTGTGCAATGTATATGCTAAGTATTATTCTCTCACCTACACTAAGACAAATCCCTTAAGCAGTCCTAGTTAGTGTTTATCATCTTAGTTTCATAGTTTATTTTACATTCGGGAAACTTTGCCTTAACCGACATTAGACCGTGTGACCTAAACATGAAATCTAGTGTAATCTCCTCACACTAAAAGGAGACATCTTACTTGGCAAGGTAGAACATGCATAATAATATCATCTAGGTGGATCTACTTGCTAGGTTCCTATGGGGGAACATAGTTAAGGAACTAGGAGGTTGTTACCATCATCCTATTTAGGCTAAATAGCATTGTGTGTGTATGTACATATATGAGAGAGCCTTTCACATAAACACATTTAGATAAAACATGATCATACTTCATTATTCATATAATTTACAGACATAATAAGAGACAAAAGGTTCATATGAGAATTATCCATTCAATTAACACCATGAACATCTTATACTCATATTCATGCTTGAGAGGTGTGTGCGTGCATATTGGTCATTATGATAATATAAGATCAACCACATAGTCATTAAGGAAAATATCCTCCAAAGGATCACAAAACATATACAATATCCCTCAAGTCATGCACAACTCACATATAGAGCATTAGGGACTATAGAACACACAGCCACATTACAGCATAGGAAACAAGAGCATATCCATTATTGAATAGAAGACTCCTAACATACAATGATCACACATTTATATAGAGTTATATAGGTAGGCGTCATTCTACAATCGTAATTCATCAAAGTTAAGCATGTAGACCATACCTAACCCTAATAACATCATTCACATACACTTAACATCATTAATACACCTAGATCATGATACTTTTATTGAAAACTACACAAAACCTTTAGAGTCATGATAATCATCATATGAATTCACTTTACATCTATTGACCTCAAGACCATGATCAAGACATGTATACATAGAAAAAAATGTAAACACGCCACCATAAATGGAGAAAACCAACAATATTGATCCCAATACTATATACTAGAAATTTGGTCACCTTACCAATACTCCAACCCATGATAAATCATAGATCAATATTCAACCATTCATAATCAATTGATATAGATAGAAATAGGATTAAACAATACATCACAAACTAATCACAATCCAATCAACATCTAATCAGTATCACAAGACCGATTTTATGGGTAGAATTGAGAGATTAAGGAGATCATGGGTTATTCATGGAATTATACTGAAATTCATCATAAAAACTGAAATTAACATAAATCAATCATTAGATTGACTTTGAAAACAATTTGACAATGAACCCATGGCTTGACTTAAAATTTGGAATTTTGATTATAGAATCACATTGGAAAATCTTTGATAGAACTCGTTAGATGAAAGGTTATCCAAGATGCCACACCTTTATAGAATATAAGCCCATGCAATTTAGAGAATAAAGAACTTGAAAATTCATCTTCCAGCTTGAGCTTGCTTTTGCCTCCAATGTAGGTTTTAGAGAATTTGTAAGAGAAGAGGGTTTTGAAGTATTTGGGTTTTGATATGGGAATGGGGATAAGTATGACATAAAAACGCTTATAACAAACCCATAAAGTACCCAAAATACCCCCGCATGAATTGGACATTTTTTAAATAAGTCATACTTAACTTTCATTTTTGAAATTATTGTCAGGGAGAAAGTCCGCGTCGTGGAGTTGTTCCCTCAATATTTTTTGAATTTAATTTTGGGACAGTATAATACATTACATGTCCGTGAAGCGTACCAAACATTTGGACTATGGAGAACCTAGTCCGCGATGCGGACATGTTTCACCCATAAACAAACTCTTGCTTCCTTGGACAGCTTGTTGGCCAAAGATTGGGTCCTCCTCAAGGACCCCTAGCTTTGTCCTTGGGGAGTCGTAACCGGACTTTTTGACCCTAAACATGTTTATTAAGACACTATGGTAACATCCACAGTTTTTGGAATCCAAACAATACTTAAAAACAAGGAAAACATACAAGGATACACTAGCACACAAAAGACTAGTTTTCGGACCTCTTGGTCGTCCTTTGACGTTTGACCTCAAACCTCTTCAAACCAACTATTTCAAGTTGTTTATGACATTATAAGAAAGTTATTGAGTATTAAATAATATGTAAGACTCTAGAGAATCTGAGTTTCTTTTGAGGGTTGTTATATTATCCCTCACTTGGGAACATTCATTATCGAATGACACTTGGGGCATTTTTGACACTTTCAAGGACTCAATGACCCATTTAGCAGCTCACAATAATCAATATAATGTAACATAATAGTCAATGCACCAACTTTACAAGGAATATCAACTTCATACCATTATGCACTCAATTCAACAGAAGCAAGTAGAAACTCTATTCACCAACTCATAATATATCAAACACAAAATCATTTCTCATGTTCATAGGAGTAACATCATTCTCCTAATCATGAAATGATATTTACTTTTCATTTCACCAAAAGGCTTAATATTCACTAATCTTTAGATCACACATAGGCATATTCACATTTTCGCTCAAGAGGCAAATAAGTAACCCACACTAAATGCATATAAATCATGAGTAATTTAGATCAACGAAATCTTTATCATTTAGACAAAATACAATTAAGGAAATACATATCATTACTGTGTTAAATTATATTCAAGGAGGAATTTCCTTCTCCATAACATACTAGTAGGGCTTCTTCAAAGTCATATACAAGCATTTCATAAAAGTCGATTCATTTTTAAGGAGAATTCTTAACTCCTAACCAATCATGCTCATACTTCGTTCCTCATAAAATTATAAATGGTCGTTCACACCAAACACATCACAACATTATAAAGGTACTACTCAAAAAATTCATTTTCTAGCATAACACTAGTTATCATGAACATGTATAATTTAGGGAAATTATTACTATTCATAGGCACACATCAATAATATTGGTTAAATGCACCATCACTCTCAAGATTGAGCCTATATTCATACTTCCCAAACCACCAAATCAAATATTATTAAAGGGACTCATCTTTTCTTATGTAAATAAGACTCAACATCTCCTTGTGGGGGCCAATATACCCTCAAATCAAAAGTGTTATCAAGCATGTTCATTAAACCATCTCATGAAATCAAATGCACATTTATCATGGTAAGATGCACAACAACATGAGAAAAATGCAATTCATCAAAATCCCTTTTTCATGCAATAATGATCTTTCATAACATGCATAACATAGTGTCATCTAATGACATACATAAAATAGGGAGAACACGCAACTTATACTCATATGCAAGACTCCATAAAATGAACAAGCTACTAGGAACTCTTTGGTTTCAAGCTTGAGTAAAAATGGAAGGAAAAGATAGGGATATCAACAACCTTACTACTCGACTTATCATCCCCCACTTAAGGTAAACCCATCAAAGAGCAACTCATCTCAACCAAGAGAACTTTAACATACCAACCTTAGTAATCAAGCACATCATTCTCCTTCTTGGGGTCAAGTTTGTGCAAACCCTTTTTAAGCACTATCTCATTCCATTCTAAAGGAGGAATCATTTCTCAATAATTTTTTCACTACACTCCCTTTAGTGAGAATTTAAAGAGATCCAAAATGAGTATCTAAATCACTCCACTTCATATCCATCACTCCAAGTAATTCTCAACTTGGAGAAGTTCAAGGAACTCAAAGTAGGAACATTAAGGTCACTCAAAACCTTACCATCTAGGCACATTATCCCCCACTTGGCGTAATCTTAAGCAAATCTTCACCAAATCATGCCCTTAAACACCAAGGTCAAGACAAGTCAATACTAAACCTCCATGCTCCTCTCATAATATGATTTTTACACCATTGAGGATTTTACTCCTACCCTCATAAAAAAGCGTACAAATTCAACCGCAATAGGTACCACTGTAGCATAATATTCCTCTAAGTCTATCATCTAAAGGAACTCATAAAAATTCTAGATAGGGTATACATTGCAACAACCTATGGTAATAACTAAAACCAAAATTCAACATATCTCATTTCTCAAGTCAACACTTAGAACATTTCAACCCTTATCATCACTTTTGGTGGAATGTTCCAACCAACCATGCCTTGGTGCAATCTAAGCACTCTTTTCAAATGTACACACTAAAGATCAATCATAAAAGACAGTTAACTTATTTAAAGGTTGTCAATATAAATTCTCTTCTTTTCCCTAAAAGTTAAGGGGTACATACTACCTTTGAGTCGACCTTGGAGTAAAACATAATTCAAACCTATGGAATAAAACCCCTTCTTTCTTTTTGCAACTCTTAGGATAGGCTCATATAGGAACTAATCAATTAGTCATACGGATTCATCCATTAACACAATTACCTTACAAGGTAAACACACTATCTTCACTTATTGGGAGTAAGCCTATAAAAGAGACTCCAATTTACACAAGGATGATTATCAAGAACTGTAACAACACTAAAAATGGATAAGATATGAAATGCTTAATGTGTCAAAGATGACTATGATTAGACCAGGGTTCACACGAAGATTTACTTGGAGGGCTCTCGAATACGAAGATTTACTTGAAGGATTCTTTGCCGGACTTAAAAGGGAAAATCTTAGGTTTGGAGGTTCTAGGGGTAAAATGGTCTTTTTCTAGGCTAAAGATAGTATATAATTACACTAATATATAATGAATTATTTAATTAATAAGGTGGAGGGGAATTTTGGGGAGAGAGGGCCAAAAATTGGCTCTTGAAGTGAAGTCTTGCTCCACCCAGGTTCGAATCTAGGTGGAAGCAATGAATTATATTATTTTTAATTTAAGGTTGTAAATTATTGTAATTAATTTATATTTATTATTTATTATCTGATTTAAATAAAAGGAAATCATATTTTTAATAATTAAATAAAAACCTTAATTGACTAAGTCCTAAACTAGACTCCTAATCCTAAGAAAACTCTTCTCTCCCACGCTCATCTCTCTCTCTCACGTCTCTATCACTCTCACTCACGATTCTCTCTGCCAAATAACTTCAAAAAAAGTAGGTAAACTAAAGTTCTTCACACTTGAAGAACTCACAACGAATATATAAGAAAACAAACGAAATCAATCACGTAGGCAAAGAGAAGTTTGTCCGTTGAGTTGGTGTTGACTTTGAGGGGATTTGGACGTGATCTTGGGTGAAGTTTTTGAGAAGCAAGTCGAGGTTTTAACTTCAAAAAGGTATGGCTTTTCTTATATCTTGGTCCCTTCCCCAAGAGACCCCTTAAGGTTCCGAATATTCATTCCGAAAACTAGGATTGTTCCCCGTTCCATGTCTCTGTCACTAGCTCCCATTGAATCATAGGTTGGTTATGTTTGCTGGTAGAAAACTAGGGATGAAACGTTTTTTCGTGATAATTATGTGTTTATATGTATGTTTGGAATTATGACTTATGTTAATGTTTCTGAAAATGTAACTACGTGTGTATGTGTGTGTTTTCGTGGCTATTGTTCATGGTTTAGGACTTGAAATGGCATGAAAGTTCTTTATATTTCATGTACACATGTTGATGTAAATGTGATGTTCATATGAGTTGAAATATGGCTGATTTGAGGGATTATTCTTGGCTAAACGAACACAAGAAGACGCACCTAAAATGTTCTAAATGCACTACGAAATTCCCCTAAGAACTACGATGTACATTGATTAAAGGATGCTAAAAAATTAAAAGAAAATTTCCTGCTTCTAGTGATGAATTTCTGTCAGCAAAGAGGGTTCTAAATGTTGAAAAAATGAATTAAAATAAGTGAGGTCATGCACGATTGAACCCATGACCTCACCATGTTAAAAACCATGAAAATAAAGAAGTAAAATGAAATGTGGTGAAGGGGATACGAACCATGGTATTGGCTGGAAAATGTAACTTAAAAGAAAAAATAAGAAATGAGAGGAGTGGGATTCGAACAAACCACCTCTCACTCAGATTTAAGGAAGAGTAAAAGAAAATTAATGAAAAGAAATGTGAGGCGTGGGAATTGAACCTACGACGTCTAGGAAGTGAAGGCGTCAAAAGGAAATGAAAGAAATGAGATGTGAGGCGTGGGAATCGAACCCTCGACCTCCTAGGCAGATTTAAGGAGAAAAAATTAAAAGAAATTAAAGAGGGGTTGTGGGGGTTTGAACCCACAACCCCTGCGCCAAAGGAGATAAATTTAAAGGAAATGAAAATAAAAAGTAAATGAGGTTGTGGCGGTTCAATCCCACATCCTCTTAGTTCCATTAAGCGAAAAATGAAGAGAGAAATTAAGGAAAAAAATAAAATGAAGGCATTGGGGCTCGAACTTGGGTCCCCAAGCCATATGGATCAAACAAAAATGAATAAAAAATGTAAGTGTTGTTAAAGGGATTTGAAAACCGGGTTTCCTTGCCCAAATTCCGTATTGATCAAAAGTCATACGTGAATTAAATGTTCAAGAATAATGCGGCCCACTTAGATCGAAATTCAGATCTTGGCATACATACAAGATGCATAAGTCTTGTACCACATAATCTTAGGAAGATGTGAATCATTTAAACGAACTATGAATGAAGCCTTATAGCTTGTATGCTAGATCCATAAGTCTAACGTACGTTTAAAAAAAGTAAGTGAACCTAAGATGTATGTAATGAAATGATGTAACCCTAGAAGGGTTAAGTAAGAGTGTAAAACACACTAAATGGACAAGTGCATTGGCATATGATGAAACGAATATTATGTAATGAAATGATGAAACCCTAGAAGGGTTAAGTAAGAGTGTATAACACACAAATGTCCAAGTGCATTGACATATGATAAATTGAACATTCACGTAAAAAAGGGTGAGTAATTATGAAGAACAAATGTGATAATGTTAATGAATGTGGTGACAACATGATATGAGGCTAATGTAAAAGATGAGAGAAATCTCAAATGAGTCTAAGTATATGTTACCTAAATGTACTCACCAATGAAAGTGTAAAGTTAATGAAGAGACCAGTCCCTATGAACACTATAATGAAAGTATTGAGATTAACACACTTAATACTAATGATGAGATGAGAAATCATCTATTGATCTATGATGTCCTCATACTAAAAGCCAGCTTCCATGACGTATGAATTGAATGTAATGAAACTTTATGCTGTGCACCGATCGACTAGCTACGAGCGGTGATGCCTTCTTTCGAGAAAGGTGGAGGTTCACGTAACTCTCATGAGATGAGACTGTCCAGCATGCCGGATATGGGTCTCCTCAATATCTCCTAGTCTTCGAACCTATACTGCCAATATAGGGATCTGGCGGGGTTCAATTTCCATGTACGCTAGCATGTTTTGGGTCAATTTGGCCGGTGATTCCACCTCATTTTGTTGTGGGGTTTCATGACACTGGATTTCATGATGCTAACATGATCTATGTCCGTTAAAGTTAAAGTTCCCAATGAATGAATGAGGCCAACCTCAAGCGATGCATATAATGAAATGAATGATACCAAAGGTGTTAAGATAGGATAATAAAGAGGTGAGTTAGACTCAAGTAATGACATTAGGTCATTCTTGGTCATTGCACAACGAACCCGATGAAAGCCTTAAACTACATCCTAGATATAGCTGATGTTTATACTGGCCCGTGAATGAAATGAAATGAAGTACGTAAGAATAAACGAAGCAGACTCTCCGTTTGCTAAAGCAGACTCCCTAGTTGAGGTCCCATATGTTGAGCCCTCATTTTGGGAAGTCTAAATGTCAAGTCCATGATTGCAAGGTCTCATGGCATACGAATAAATGATATGAACAACGTTATGTGTTATATGAATTATGATATGTGCTATGTGTACGCTGTTGTGTGGTGTGTGCAAAATGTTAAGTATGATGATGCTTGTTACTCTAATAGCATAACTTTCCTATTACAGATTTTGAAAGCTCATTCACTTTCCTAATCTCAATATGGCAAGTACACTTACTTGACCTTCTACAATCATGTTGTTAGGAACGAGCTATTCTTAATCATGCATGTCCTTGGTGTGTGCTTGCATATACCCATACTTAGTACAAGTGTGTACTAACCCTATACAACTCAAAACTTTTACGTGCAGGCACAGGGAGACGCTAGAGCTACAAGATCAACGCTGTAACTATTCGGACGCCGAGCATTCATCCGGACTCGGTAGGCCCTCATACTTTCGAGGATGCTTGACCATTTACATTCTAGATTAGTTGTAGGATTGAGCTAGTGGAGTATGTTCCACTAGCGTTTCTTTCCCATATTTGTTCAGACATTGTATTGGTACCATTTTTGCAAGTACGTCGTTATCGTTATAATAAACTTCCTCTTTCATATGATGATCTTAATGTTAGATGGTTGATGCTGAACAATTATATATGTAATAGAATGTTTATTAAGCATGTTAGGAAACAAAAAGTTTCAAATTTTCTGCTAAAATTAACCTAGATGAAGTAAGAATGACGTATGTAGGCTTGTCTGCGACCTCTGATAGGTCAACGACGCCGGTCTCGTCTAAGGTCTAGATTTCGTCGTGACAAGAACTAATCATATTAAAGGGAAACTTTCATCTTTCACTATTTACCACATTTCTCAAAAACTTTTCAATCTTATACCATGACGTTATACTATCATTGCATACAACCATAAAACAACCTATCATCCCAAAGAGGACTTAATTCAAACATAACAAATCTTAACAAGTAAAACTATATCATAACATAATTTCTCAACATAACATCTCAAATCTCATAAGTCACATATAACCATAAATGGCATCACATCAAAATATTCTAACTCCACCTTTCACTGTCACACCTGGGTCCTAGAACCTAAATGAGACCAGCATCGTTAACCTCCCAGAGGTCGCTGACAAGCCTCTTCATATAATTCTTGCATAAGAGTTATATACAAAAAGCTCAAAATAAACAACCATCTATTAACACATTGAACAATTGAAATGAAGAATTCATAATATCATTAATAGTTCCCAAACCAGACTTCATACAAAAGCTTGAAAAAATGTTTGAAAGGAAACACTAGGGACAACATCCACTAGCTATGTATAATCTACTAAAAAGCTAGAAATAAAGCGTAGTCAACCTAGAACTCAAGATGAGCTACCAAAGTCTGGAGGTACTAGTCCAAATAACTTCAACTAATCTTCAATTTTCTTCAAGGACCTGCACCTATAAAAATAGTAATTGTATATTGGTTAGTACACACTTGTACTAAGTATAGGTGTATGAACATAAGCACATAAGTTCTATGCATGAACAAGGAAAGATCTTCCTGTACCAACATGCCATTTTTGGAATGTGAACTCCCTTCACTTTCCTAATTCGTTATTTATGAATCATGATATGATTATGACATATTTCATGCATTTAAAGCACACAAATGATTTTTTATATAAACATAAGACCTTGGAATCATGAACATAATTTTAGAACAACTCAAGCAAAATTTAACATTTTTGCTTCCATTAGGCCGAGATCTCCCTCTCCCGGACTTAGTTTACTTTTCAGTGTTTTCTTCTTTTTGTTGTGTAGTTCAATGATCTCCTTTGATCCTATGTTTTGCTTATGATTGCATTATTTTACGATAGTCCCATTGCTACAATGAATCAAGTAAGTAATCCAAAAGACTAAGGAGATGATTTGACTACCCTACTCACAAGTTATTCTTTCCATTCTTGTTATGTGGGGCATGAACTCTTTATAAGCCAATCTTTATTGGCTATGCCCATTATTTGATAGTTTGCATAATATAAAGATGATGGGGCATACATTCATACTCTAATTGATGAGTTTTTATGTTTTGGTCACTTCATTCTTATAAAACACTGATGATTTGGTATAGTATGTTTTGCTTACTTTGTTCACTTTGTATTTACATTTCTTCTTCTTTGATCTCATGTTCACCTTGAACATGCTAGGTTGATTTAGGATATTATTTTAATACTTCCATTGGGATATTTCTGTGCAATGACTAAGAATGATTTACATCATTACTTAGTCTAACCTCACCCATTGTTCATCCTATCCGAACACCCCTCATATTCCTAGTTCTTTCTTTCTTTCTATATTACTTTATTAAAGAAATCTTTAGCATTTAACCGACATAGATTATGTAAGCTAACATGAAATCCAGTGTCTTCCCTACACTTAAAAGAGGTGGTTCACCGGCCAAAGTAAAACAAAATACTTCCTAGCTCTCTTAGGTGGATCCACTAGCTAGTAAGCTATGTTGGCGACATAGTTCAAGGACCAGGAGAATTTGGAGACCCTTATCCACCTTGGTGGTAGTCTCATCTCATGAGGCTTACATGTGCTTGCACAAGATCATTTCTAGTCTATCGGTGCTTGCCTCAATTTATCATACTTTACAACTTTTAGAGTTGACTTATACAGTATGGAAGCTTGCTTCTAGTATGAGGTATGCTTAGCTCAATGGATGACTTGTCATCCCTTCCTATACTTGATGAATGCGAACTTAAAACTTACATTATCATTATGGTGTGAATGAGACTTGTCTCGCGATTTCTTACTCCCTCTTATGTGAGTATCTTTAACATAATTGTTTAGGTGCAAGTGAGACTTCTCTCACTTCCTTTAACACCCCATTCTAGGTCAACTTCACGACTCATAAGCTTTTAGTTCTTTCATTACTCACCTTATATTGTTCAATGTTATTTGGTAGTCTTGTATCATTCTTTATGAAAGTTATAAAGGGTTATTCAATGTGCTACTATGTTCATAAGTTCATTTATATCGGGTATGCTGGGACTTGTCCCAGTCAATGGCATATCCTAGGTTATGGGTTCATTGAGTTACAACTTGTCAAGTCAATCTTTAAAATGTATTTGTACTTACAAGAAACATCATAATTTACATTGGCCATATAAGATTGGCATGACTTAGTCATTGGCCAACTCGATACCATATTTTGGAAATAATATTACTAGCCAATTTATTGGCATAAACAAAACATTCACTAAACACTTGTCATGATATTATCACTAGCCAAGTCAATTAACTTCATGTATATACTATAGTAATCTCATCATTTTAAGAAAACCAACTTTTAATATTTGATTAGCTCATAGGAACTTGAATGCTTAGTTTGGCCAAGCTATAAGTTGATTTGGCAATGAAGATTCATTGACTAGATTTGATTCTCATTCTTATTTCTTATTAGAAAATTGCATTCCAAACACTTACAAACATATCTACTGTAAACACACACAGTAATTGAAACCTCCATCCCTTTCAACAGTAAACTGTTTCATAAATGACTTATAACAATTTCATCTTCTCGAACACAATTAGGCATTACAACATGCCTTATCTCATGTAAATGATACTCTAATCATACGGATCTAACCTATAGGTCTCATTCGACATTATCAACTCACAGAAACCTACACATAATGATCAGTTAGAACCACATACAAACAACATGCTCGAGATTCGCATTATACATATTACTAGAATAGGAAATAGGGAGAACTAGGGAGATGAAGATTAAAAAATTTCTTTAGGAACAACCCTAGTTTCGGTTTTCTTGAATTCAAAACGTTTGAAAAGCCTCATGGGGAAAGGAATCCAAGAGGTAAAACTAATACCTTACTGTAGAATGGAATCTACGAAGATCACCTTGTACTTTGCACGAAAATCTTGAAGAATTTGCCTTGAAACCGCCTAGGAGAAACCGAGAGTATTTTTCTGTTTTTCAGTCGTGAGTTTCTAACCTAGTTAAACTTGAGTCTAAGTATTTGAAATAGAGTATTTACTAATTCAACATAGGCTAATTAACTTAATTAATTAAATTAATCATCTAATTACTAAAATGCCCCTCCTAAATTGACTAAAAATATGAGAGCATTTGACTTACCAAAATTCTGAAATTTACTAAGGGTTCGGGTTTGACCCTGAATTACATTAATTATTAAAGTTAATAATTTAATTAATTAAGTGACCTAGGTTAATTACTATAGTACCTCTAAGTCACTAGGACCATAACCAACCCCTTTGGACCATCCTAGGTTAGGTACTAGGATGTTTCTTCAGTTATCTGCTCGGCTAGTGTCACCCGGTTAGGTCTTAGGATTTCGAGCACACTAGTTAGTTTATTTTAGTTATTCCTATGCTAATTAGCTAGTTAGTAAGTTAGTTAGAGCCTAGGATTGTTTAGGATGCTAGGCCCCACGTGGATTGACCCGATGTGCGCCTGCCTCATAACCGCACTAACCGAATTCAGTGGGCTTGGTCGTTTGGTCTCTTGGCTGGTAGCACATGTGGTGCTGCGCACTTCTTGTCCCAAGTATCCTCACTATGTCCTTGGGCACTGCTTAATCTATATGATCAATTTAAATGATCATGTGTTATGGTACCTAGGCTTGACACTTAGATGCCTCGTACCTAATGTGTATGGAATCTAAGAAATGAAATTTTTTAGCTTAGGGTGTTCATTGCAGGTACAATTCCTAAACAAGCTTGTATTGCAGAATTTGATCATCAAAGTATATCTTAAGTTACTTGTTAATACATAGAAATTGGCTAACACCCTTAAGCCAATATTCTCTAACATGTCCAATCTTATTCAATATTGGGCATTGGGATGCCTATATACCCCAATACATATTCTTAAAACCTAATAGACTCATCACTAGACAAGTACATTTTATGGAATGTTACATTATCCCCCCTTAGGAATATTTGTCTCCGAATGACACTACACATCATGTTGAATCACAGAGGCTATTTTCAAAAAAACACATCAACATACATGAAACCTACTCTTTGTGAATATCTAATTTACAACTTACTCCGGATGATGCATATCACCCAAAGCTTATTTGAAGCTTCATATATGAGATTGAGGAACTTCTTTCTCAATCTCAGTTTAACTCAATGCACATCACAACTCATGCGACACAAAAATCATGTCAACGCTATAAATAAACAACAACATGAATGCAAGCATGAACTCATATTAACTCATATAGTGCAAGTATAAAACACACAGTTATGGACTTAAAATACTAAAACTGAATAATGCACTAAAATTTAGAGTTCCATAAACAAAATTAGACTTAGGAAGAGTATATCTAACCTCAAGAACTGAACAAGTGAGGGTAACGGGATATCATGTTAGCCTCGGCCTTCCATGTTGCTCACTTAACAAGGTGGTTCCGCCACAAAACCTTTACGGTGGCAACCTCCTTGTTCCTCAGCTGTTTCACTTGGCGATCTAAAATTTCAACTAGAACCTCTTCATAAGAAAGGTTCTCATCTATTCCTAACCCCTTAACAGGCACGATGGATGCTGGATAACCTAGACACTTTCTAAGCATCAAAACATGAAATACTAGATGAACAGAAGCCATGTCATATGGTAACTTCAGTTCGTAGGCAACATTCCCTAATCGTTGTACGACCTCATAAGGACCTATAGACCTCAGACTCAACTTCCCTTTCTTACAAAACCTCATCACCCCTTTCATGGGTGATATCTTCAGGTAGACTTTATCACCTACCTTGAATTCGAGAGCCCTCTTCCTGTTATCAGCATGGGATTTTTGACGAGTGTAAGCAGCAGCAAATCTATCCCTGATCATTCTGACCTTTTCCATAGCCTCATGTATGATCTCAGGACCATGGATGGAAGACTCTCTTACCTCAAACCAGCCAACTGGGAACCTACATATCCTGCCATACAGTGCTTCAAAAGGTGTCATCCCAATAATTGAATGGTAGCTATTATTATAAGAGAACTCAATTAGTGGCAAGTGATCATCCCAACTCTCTTTAAAGACAATAACAAATGCTCTCAGCATGTCTTCAAGGGTCTGAATGGTACGGTCTTCTTTTCCATCCGTACGATTATGAGAAGTAGTACTGAGCTTCACTTGTGTACCCAAGATCTTTTGGAAAGATCTCCAATAGTGAGAAGTGAGCTGGGCTTCCCTATCCTAAATGATAGATAAAGGTATCCCATGCCACCTCACTATCTCATCAATATACAACTTGGCATTCTTCGGCCTTGTAAGTAGACTTCACAGGAATGAAGTGATAAGACTTAGTCAATAATGACCCAAATGGAATCATGCAGTTTCCTCGTCCTAGGCAGACCAACCACAAAGTCCATATTAATAGCCTCCCACTTCCATGTTTGGATCTCAATCAACTAGGTAAGACCTCCAGTCTTAAGGTGTTCGTCCTTAACCCGTTGCCAATTAGGGCACTCCTCCACAAACTTAAAAATATCTCACTTCATAACTTCCCACCAATAGATCTCTTTGAGATCAGGATACATCTTGGTGGAACCAGGATGAATGGAATGTCTAGAACCATGAACTTCTAATTAATATTAGGTCTCAGATTATCAATAGTGGGCACACATAATATACCCTGGTATCTAACACACCCCCAGGGAGAATGATTCATTCAACTTACTCAACAATGAGTCTTTCAACTCCATGAGTACTTGGTCGGATGCTGCTTAACTTTAACATCTACAACAAATGAGGATTTTCAGTTGTCTTGATGCTTATCCAATCACCTTGACATACTGCATAAGAACACATCCCAAACCTACTCGGGAAGCATCACAATACACCACATACCCTTCACCACTCCTCGGCAATGTGAGAACTGGGGCTGAAGTGAGTCGGTCTTTGAGCTCTTGAAATATCTTTTCACAAGTTTCAGACCACTCAAACTTCACCTTCTTCTTTGTTAAAGCTTTTATTGGAGCAGCAATAGCGGAAAACCCTCAATAAACCTACGATAGTAATTAGCCAAACCCAAGAAACTTCGGATGTCTATAGGAGTGAGAGGTCTCGTCCAGTTCTTTAATGACTCAATCTTGTTCAGATCAACCTCTACACCCCGGTCGGACACCACATGACCAAGGAAGGTCACTGATCTCAGCCAAAACTCACATTTGCTGAATTTTGCATAAAACTGATATTCCCTTAGTACTTGCAATGTCATTCTCAAATGTTGTTCATGCTCTTCTTTGGTCTTAGAGTATATGAGGATGTCATCTATGTAAACTATGACAAAAGAATCAAGGAATTCACGGAAGACCCTATTCATAAGGTCAATAAACGCGGCTGGTGCATTAGTGAGACCAAATGACATGACAAGAAACTCGTAATGACCAGACCTAGTACTGGAAGGCAGTCTTAGAAATTCCCTCTTGTCTCACTCTAAGCTGGTGATACCCTGACCGTAGATATATTTTAGAAAAGAAATTTGAACCTTGGAGCTGATCAAATAGATCATCAATTCTGGGAAGAGGGTATTTGTTCTTTATAGTGACTTTGTTGAGTTGCCGATAATCGATACACATTCTAAGGGTTGCATCCATCTTCTTCACGAACAACACTGGAGCACCCCATGGGGATATGCTCGGCTGGATCAAGCCCTTATCAAGTAGATATTTTAATTGCAACTTCATCTGTTTTAGTTCAGCTGGAGCAATTCTATAGGAAGGAATGGAAATTGGTTTGGTGTTGGGATCTAAGTCAACACCAAAGTCAATTTCGCGTTCAGGAGGGATTCTTGGTTAATCCTTCGTAAAGACATCTTGAAACTCATTCACTATGGATACAGAGTCTATGGAAGGAACTTCATGTTCTAAGTCATTGACTCTGACTAAGTGGTATAAGTACCCCTTAGATAACATCTTATTGGCTTTAAGATGGGAAACTATTTGGCCTGTTGGATTTGAACTACGCCCTTCCTAACACTCTATGGCAGCATAGCATTTATGGAGCCAATGCATACCAAAAATTATATCAAAGTCAAGCATGGTTAATTCTATTAGATCAGCAAAGGTAACTCTATCAACAACAGTTTTTGGTCAATCTATATATACTCTTTCAACTCTAATATTATCTCCTATGGGAGTAATAACTGGAAAAGGTTCATGCAAGATCTCAGGAAGCAAGTCAAATTTACTAGCTACTAGAGGTGGATCCTTTATCTAACAATGCATACACAGGAAAAGAAAAGACATGCAATGTACCATCAACCTAGGAAGGTCCATATTATCATGCAACATGGATGGCTGACATTCCTCCTCCAGATCATTCGATACACCAGTCACAAACCTGCTCATCTCATCCCTGGTACTAGACACCAGGGAATAAGCATATTTGGAAAGTTTAACAAACTTCAAGGAGTATTCCTTGACTGACATACCTCCCTGACTTAGGTTGGTGAACTCCTCAAACTTAGCCTCTCTCTACTCTCTGGGAAAGAACCTCTCCAGGAATGTAGTTTTGCGAATGTCCCAAGTTATGGGGACTTCTCCTTGTGCTCGGCCATCTACCCACATCTTGTACCATACCTGAGCCACATCCTTGAGCTGGTATGCAGCCAACTCAGCCTTCTCCTCTTCATTAACACCCATAGCTCATAGAATTTTGTGGACCTCGTCCACAAACTCCTGGGGATCCTCATTGGTTCTCGACTCGAAGTAGACTGGAGGATACATCCTGGTGAAATCTCTCAATCTTCTAGCCATTGTGTTAGTATGTGGGTTCTCCCTGGGACCACCCTCTCTAGTGGCCTGGGCTGTGATAGCTTGTGCCTGAGCAGTGATGGATTGGGCCATCTGAACCAGTGCTGCTCTCACTTCTCAACCCGTCAACATAGCTGGGTTGACAAACACTTGCACTCCAGCAGTTGGGGCTTGAGGAGGAGCTTGGTTTCCACCAGCAGCTGCTTCTCCAACTCTCCTGCCAGCATTTCTTCTTGTGTTCATTTTTGTACACACACACAAGGAGGAAGTTAGATGCTAGAATGATAAAAAAAATGTCAAAGCTGTATATAGCACGATAAAGAGTAGAAGAAGGGAAGATTCTTAACATCACTAAGTCTCTAAGTCATGGTTGTGGTGCACTTCACAACCATAATCTAGGAACTACGTAACGTGATTGTTTTGAGCCTTAGTTCCTAGGTAATTTAACCTCATGCTCTTATACCAAATTTGTCACACCTGGGTCCTAGACCATGGATGAGACCGGCGTCGTTAAACTCTCAGAGGTCGCAAACAAGCCTCTTCTTAACTTTCATCACAAACATACAACTAAATTTAGCGGAAAATTTAAAACTTTTTAACTTTATTGAATTGTACTTAGACTTCATATAGTTCTTGCATAAGAGTGGTATACTAATAGCTCAAAGAAAAACCAACCATCTATTAATAGATTGAACAATTTAAATGAAGAATTCATAATATCATTAGTTGCCAAACCGGCCTTAATACAAAAGCTTGAACAAATGTTTGAAAGGAAACACTAGGGACAACATCCACTAGCTTTGTCTAATCTACTAAAGATAGAAAATAAAACATAGGCATCCTCGAACTCAAGAGGACTTGCAAAATTCTGGAGATACTAGTCCAAACAGCTTCAACTAATCATCAATCTTCTTCAAGGATCTGCACCTACAAAAATAGTTAATTTATATGGGTTAGTACACACTTGTACTAATTATGTGTGTATGAACATAAACATATAAGGACTATGCATGATCAAGGAAAGCTCTTTCTATAGCAACATGCCATTTTTGGAAAGTGAAGTCACTTCACTTTCCTAATTCGTTATTTATAAATCATGCTATGAATATGACATATTTTCATGCATTTGAAGCACACAACTCATTTTCTATATGAACATAAGACCTTGGAATCATGAACATAATTTTAGAACAACTCAAGCAAAATTTAATATTTTTGCTCCCTTTAAGCCGAGAGCTCCCTCTCCCAGACAGTTTATTTTTCAGTATTTTCTACTTTTTGTTGTGTAGTTTGATGATCTTCTTTGATCCTATGTTTTACTTACTAATACAGTGATTCATTGTAGTCCCATTGCTACAATGAATCAAGTAAGTAATCCAAAAAACAAAGGAAATGATTTGACTTCCCTACTCACAAGTTATTCTTTCCATTCTTGTTAAATTGGGTTTGAAGTCTTTATAAGCCAACCTTTATTTTATCATTTGCATAATATAAAGATGTTGGGCATATATTAATACTCTAGTTGATGATTTATTATGTTTTGCTCCCTTTATTGGCATAAGCCAATAACTATTAAAACTTCGTTCTTATAAAACACTAATGATTTGGTATACTTATGATTTTTCTTACTTAGTTCACTTTGAACTTACATTTATTCTTATTTGATTTCATGTTCACCTTGAACATGATAGGTTGACTTAGGATATTGTTTTATGACTTCCATTGGGATCTTTCTGTGCAGTGACTAATAATGACTTACATCATTACTTAGTCTAACATGACCCTTTGGTCATCTTATCCGAACACCCCTCATCTTGCTAGTTTCTTACTTTCTTAATGAAATCTTTAGCATTTAACTGACTTACATCATGTGAGCTAACATGAAATCCAGTGTCTTCCCCACACTGAAAAGAGGTTGTTCACCTGTTAAAGTGAATCTAGATCATGTGAGTTAACATGAAATCCAGTGTCTTCCCCACACTGAAATAAGGTGGTTCACGAATAAAGTGAAACAAAATCTGGAGCATTTAACCAGCATAAATCAAGTGAGCTAACATGAAATCCAGTGTTTTTCCCACACTGAAAAGAGGTGGTTCACCGGCCAAAGTGAAACCGAAGACTTCCTAGATTTCTTAGGTGGATCCACTAGACACTATCATATGGTGGCGACATAGGTAAAAGAGTAGGAGAATTTGGAGACCCTTATCCACCTTGGTGGTAGTCTCATCTCAAGAGGCTTGCATGTGCTTGCACAAGCTCATTACTAGTCTATCGATGCTTAGCTCCATTTATCATACTTTACAACTTTTAGAGTTGACTCATACGTTATGGAAGCTTGCTTCTAGTATGAGGTATGCTTAGATCAATGGATGACTTGTCATCCCTTTCTATAATTGATGAATGTGAACTTAAAACTTACATTATCATTATGGTGTGAATGAGATTTGTCTCACGATTTCAAACAACCTTTTAAGTGAGTATCTTAACATAATTGTTTTGGTGCAAGTGAGAGTTGTCTCACTTCCTTTATCACCCCATTCTAGGTCAACTTCATTACTCGTAAGCTTTTACTTCTTTCATTACTCACCTTATCTAGTTCAATGTTATTTTGTAGTCTTGTGCCATTCTTTATGAAAGTTATAAGGGCTTATTCAATATGCTACTATGTTCACAAATTCATTTAGATAGGGTATGTTGGGTCTTGTCCCAATCATTGGCATACCCTAGGTTATGATTTCATTGAGTTACAACTTTTAAAGTCAATCGTTAACATGTAGTTGGCCTTACAAGAAACATCATAATTTACATTGGCCATATAAGATTGGTATGACTTAGTCAATGGACAACTCTATATCATATTTTGAAAATAATATTACTAGCAAATTTATTGGCATAAACCAAAATTTCACTAAACACTTGTCATGATATTATGACTAGCCAAGTCAATTAACTTCATGTATATACTATTGTAATCTCATCGTTTTAAGCAAGCCAACTTTTAACATTTGATTAGCTCATAGGAACAATTCACTTCTTAGTTTGGCCAAGCTATAATGTTTATTTGGCATTGAAGATTCATTAAATAACTTTGATTCTCATTCTTATTTCTTCTTGGAAACATTGCATTCCAAACACTTACAAAGACATCTACTGTAAACACACACATTAATCTAAACCTTCATCCCTCTCAACAATAAACTGAATTTCATAAATGACTTGTAACAATTTCATCTTCTCAAACACAATTAGGCATTATAACATTCCTTATCTCATTTAAATGATACTCTAATCATAGGAATCTAACCAATAGGTATCATTTTACATTAACAAATCACATATTCCTACACATAATGATCAGTTAGCACCACAAACCAACAACATGCTCGATATTTGCATTATACATACTACCAGAATCGTAAATAGGGAGAACTAGGGAGGTGAAGATTAATAAATTTCATTGGGAACAACCCTAGTTTCGATTTTCTTGAATTCAAATGGTTTGAAAACCTCTCGGGGAAAGGAATACAATAGATAAATCCATACCTTACTTTAGAATTGAATATACGAAGATCACCTTGTACTTTGCACGAAAATCTTAAAGAATTTGCCTTGAAATCGCCTAACGAGAAACCGAGTGTATTTTTCTATTTTTCAGTCGTGAGTTTCTAACCTACTTAAACGTGATTCTAAGTCTTAGGAAATGAATATTGACTAATCAAACATAGTCTAATTAACTTAATTAAATAAATCAAATAGATGATTACCAAAACGCCCCTCCTAAATTGACTAAAAATAGGAGAGCATTTGACTTAGCCAAATTCTAAAAAAATTGCTAAGGGTTCGGGTTTGACCATGAATTTAAATTAATTAATTAAGTTCCTAATTTAATTTATTAAGTGAGCTAGGGTAATTACTATAGTACCCCTTTGTCACTAGGACCATAACCAATCACTTTGGACCATCCTAGGTTAGGTACTGGGATGTTTCTTTAGTTAGCTACTTGGCTAGTGTCACCCGGTTAGGTCTTAGGATTTCGGACACACTAGTTTCTTTATTTTAGTTAGTCCTAGGTTAGTTAGCTAATTAGGTAAGTTTGTTAGAGCCTAGGATTGGTTAGGCATCTAGGCCCCACGTGGCTTGACCCGACGTGCGCCTGCCCCCTAACCGCCCTAACTGAATTCAGTTGGGCTTGGTCGTTTGGTCTCTTGGCCGGTAGCACATGTGCTTGCACATGTGTTGCTGAGCACTTCTTATTTCGAAAGATCCTCACTATGTCCTTGGGCACTGCTTAATCTACATGATCAATTTAAAATGATCATGTGCTATGGTACCTAGGCTTGACACATGGATGCCTCTTACCTAATGTGTGTGGAATCTAAGAAATGAATTTTTTTAGCTTAAGGTCTTCATTGCAGGTATAATTCCTAAAAAATCTTGGATTGGAGCATTTGAACATCAAAGTATATCTTAAGTTACTTGTTAATACATAGAAATTAGCTAACACCGTTAAGCCAATATTCTCTAACATGCCCAATATTACTCAATATTGGGCATTGGGATGCCTATGTACCCCAATACATATTCATAAAACCTAATCAACTCTTCACTAGACAAGTACATTTTCTGAAATGTTACATTCACATATACTCATTTAGTCACAAAACCATAATAAGCATCAAAACTCACCTTTTCTCCCTTAAGCCTTGAGACATCATCCTTTCGAAGCAATCACATCTAAAAGACCACTGGGCAAGGGAACATAATAGAAATATCATATAGAGTTAAGCTCTATGGAACGACACGAGTAGTTAAGAAAGTGAAATTTCTATCTTCTTATAGCCTCTCATGCATAGATGTGTCGTGACCCACACCGATGAACAAGACTCTACTAAACGTGGCATTATGAGAATTTGAACCGTAAAACCACTTTTTTAACCTCATGCTCTGATACAAAGTTTTTTATGACTAGGGAGCACCCCCTAGAAGTAACCGACATTATCGACCTCTCAGAGATCTTCGACAAGTCTCTTACCATCAATTCATTGCATTGTCATAGAATTTTTGGAGGAAAATTTAAAATTTTTCATAGCATAACATAATGTTAGAGAATCACTTCATATATAAAATCATAAGTACATAGTTTAGATACTAATTCTCCTTTTGCCATTTTAGACTCAACATCAATAGAATAGAATAGGGACACGACCGTCAACTACATAAAAGAATATATATACTATTACATGAACTTAAATAACATCTTTACATGAAGGTCCATACATAATAAGGACACTTGAACTTGGTTTATAGCTATACAAGCTCTTCATTATAGGAAAGATCTTCTAGTCATCACCACCTACAGTTTGTGTAAAAAGATGAAAAAGAATGGTATTAGTACAAGAATGCACTTAGTATGATAACCATGCAAAAATATTAGTTAAAGAGAACACTTAGTTAGAATGCATCGTGCATTTTCATTAAAACTTCATGAACCTTTGATACAATAAGCACAATATAGGTCACATACATTATATATACATTGACGCCATTCATAATAACATATAAGCCATGTATCAAATTTATGAAACATTCAATATCTTCATAGCATTACCTTTCTTTTACCTTACTTCTTCACCCAAAGCAAACCTTTAAGAAATACTTAGTGCAATGCAGGAATAGTGTCCCATTCCACCATTCACACCAAAGTATCACCTAAGGTCACCAAGGTGCACATTCATACAATCTTCATCATTATAAGCATATACACTCGTAAAGACATAACATATCATGAAACACATACTTCACGTAAAAACCATAGCCTAAGACAACCTCAAGTCACACTAGTGCAATGTGCAAGCAGCATCCCATAATACTACCTCCACCAAATGTTCCTATGAAGTTACCTTAAACTTAGTCATATCACATTGAACAAGTTACAATACATGCATTTAACCTTAGACATAAGACCAACATACTTCATACACCTCATATATGATTCATTCACTTATTTCATTAAAGTCATAACCCATTTAGTCTTTAAGCACATCTCATGACAACGTGCAAGTCAATACTACTAATATCATACCAATAAAGTAATAGAAAACATTGAATATAAAGAGAGGTCATTACATCAATACATCAAAAGACCTTACTCATATCCCAATCTAAGTCTACTTGTGCAATGTACCTGTGAAGCCCCATAACCTCACACATACTAAGTAACTAACAATATGCATACTAACTATGACCTTCATCATGTAGACACAAGGCCAATAGTATGCATATCATTAAAACAAATATGTGAACACCATAATGACATGCATAAGATATATATACATACATAACTGTTTCCTATAATCCCTTCAAGAGCTACTTGTACAATGTATAGGTGAAGTCCCATTCCCTCACCTAAGCTAAGAAAGATCCCTTAGGCTGTCTTGTTAGTGCTCATCATCGTACTTTCTTTGTTCAATTCACATTTGTGAAACTTCGCTTTAACCAACACTAGACCCTGCTAGCTTAACATGGAATCCAATGTCATCTCCTCACACCGAAAGGAGCGCATCCTACTTGCCAAGATAGAGCATATACATAATAATAGCATCTAAGTGGATCCACTTGCTAGGTTCCTATGGGGGCACATAGTTAAGGAACTAGGATATTGTCACTAGAAACCCTCTTTATGCTAAATAACATTGTATCTTCCACCTCACAAGAACATCGGGTGAACCTTTCTTCCTCTTTGAAGGAACAAATCTCATTGTAAATTTCACTCGGTGCTAAGCTAACTTTCCTTTTTTTGAAAAGCATTTAAGTCTTTATTAAACATTAGAGTACAATATAGGCTTTATGAGATTAACCCCTTATATACATATACATAGCTCATAGGTTAATGATGAAAATGTCCTTTCATCAAAACATACATCATGTGAGAATATCCTTTCACATAATCATAACATAGTCTAGTATAGAGTAACATTAAGGAAACCATCCAAGAGACTCTCAGTTACTAGATTATCATTAACATGTTTCATTCATACATTCATATGTGTGTGAATATGTACATATATGAGAAAGCTTTTCACATAAACACATTTAGAAAACACATGATCATACTTCATTAGTCATATACTTTACATGCATGATAAGAGACAAAGGTGCATATGAGAATATCCTTTCAATTGACACCATGAACATATTATGCTCATAATCATGCATGAGAGGTGTGTGTGTGCGCATATTGGTCATTATTATAACATAAGAGCAACCACCTACTCATTGAAGAAATCATCATCCCAAGGATCAAACCACATATACAATATCCCTCAAGTCATGAACAACTTACATATAGAGCATTAGGGACTGTAGACCACACACCCACAATTCATCATATGAGATAAGAACATATGCAACATTTGAATAGAAGTCTCTAA
Organism: Solanum pennellii; assembly: GCF_001406875.1. Lineage (NCBI taxonomy): Eukaryota > Viridiplantae > Streptophyta > Magnoliopsida > Solanales > Solanaceae > Solanum > Solanum pennellii. Next base: position 11,166,125 of record NC_028639.1, read on the forward strand.
CATACAATGATAACACATTTATAAAGGGTTACATAGGTAGGGGTCATTCTACAATAGTTTTTTGTCAAAAGTTAAGCATATAGACCATACCTAACCCTATTAACATCATTCACATATACTTAACATCATTAATACACCTAGATCATGATATTAGAAGAGAGGACTACACAAAACCTTCATAGTCATGATAATCATCATATCAATTAGCTTTACGTCTATTTCCCTAAAGGCCGTCATAACAACATGTATAGATAAACAAGAATGTAAACACTGCCACCATAAGCGGACCAAACCATACAACATCGATCCCAATACTATAGACTAGAAATTAGGTCAACATACGAATACTCCAAGCCATGATCAATTAAAGATCAATCGTATAAAATTCATAATAAATTGATATAGATATCAATAGGATTAAACAATATATCACAATGCAATTAACATCTAATCAAGATCACAAGACTCGCTTTATATGCTAAATTGAGAGTTTAAGGAGATCATATGTTCTTCATGAAATTATACTGAAATTTAACATAAAAACAATAATTAAACATAAATCCATCATTAGAATGATTGTCAAATCAATTTGAAAATGAACTTATGGCTAGATTGAAAATTGGGAATTTTGATCATAGAATCAGATTGGAAAATCTTTGATAGAACTCCTTAGATGAAAGGTTATTCAAGTGTCAAGGGTTACCATACCTTAATAGAAGAAAAGACCATGCAATTTTGGAGAAGAAAGCACTTGAAAATTAATCTTCTATCTTGATCTTGAGTTTTTCCTCCAATAGAGGTTTGAGAGAATTTGGAAGAGAAAAGGGTTTTTGATTTTTGATTTCTCAGTGGGTATTTGGGTTTTGATATGGGAATAGGGGTAATATGACTGAAAACCTATTATAATCAACCCCAAAGTACCCAAAATAATACTCACACATTTATTGGAACTTTTAAATAAGTTAAACTTAACTTTCTTTTTTGGAATTATCGTTGAGTAGCTAGTCTGCGTCGCGGACCTATTCCTAAAAGATTTTTTTTATCACATTTTGGGACAGTAGAGCTCGCTACACATCCATGACGCAGACCAAACACTTTTCCCATGGAGAACCTAGTCCATGACGCGAACATGTTTCACTCATGAACAAACTCTTACTGCTATGGGCAACTTGTTAGCCAAAGGTTGGGTCCTCCTTAAGGACCGCTAAGTCATTGGGGATTTGTAAATGGACGTTTTGACCCTAAAATTGTTTATTAAGACACGAGGATCACCTTCGCTATTTTTAGACTCCAAACAACACATAAAAACAAGACAAACATATAAGGCAACACTAGCACACAAAAGACTAGTTTCTGGATGTCTTGATCGTCCTTTGACATTTGAGCTCAAACCACTTCAAACCAACTATTTAAAGTTATTTCTCACATTACAAGAAAGTTATTAACTCTTAAATCACATGTGAGACTCTAGATCATCCTAGTTCATTTTGAGGGTTGTTATAGGGAGATTAGCCCCCAAATGAGGAGCCTCTGACCAAGATGATGTAGCACAAGTACGAGCCACCATTTAGTCAATGCTCCATGAAAGGGTATCCGTCGATGACACGTGCATGTCACTGTTAAGTCACGGCCAAGTGAGAGGTGGATTAGAAAATTCACCCCACGTTCTAATTAGAGTGTGGACGGTTATTTTACCTATTTTGGGTATTATTAGTTAGTTTAAACCTAGATACCCCATATTAGAATTCATTCTTCAAATTAAACATTTCTCTCTCAAATAAAACTCTCTTTAGAACTCCATTGTAGACCAAGTTCAAGATCAAGCTAGGGGATGGATTTCAACATGATTCTTCTCCAATTTCGTGGTATTTCTTGTATTAAGGTATGGTATCCCTTGATCCTTGAATAATCTTTCATCTAAGGGTTCTATAAAAGATTTTCCAATGTAATTCTAAGATCAAATTTCCTAATTTCTAATCAAACTTGGCTTCATTGTCAAATGTTTTTCCAAGTCATTCTAATGAAGAATTGATGTTTAACCAATGTTTTATGATGATTTTCAATTTAACTGCTTGAACAACCCATGATCTCCTTAATCTCTTAATTTAGCCTACAAAGTGGGTTTTGTGATCCTGATTAGATGTTAATTGAATTATGCTTAGATTGTGATGTATTGTTGAATGATATTGCTATCCATATCAATTGATTATGAATTGTTGAGGATTGATCTATGATGATAATGTCTTGGAGAATCGGTAAGTTAACCTAACTTTTAGTCTATCATATTGGGATTGATGTTGTACGGTTCGGTCCACTTATGGTGGCGGCGTTTACATTTTTTTTATCTATACATGTTGTGATAATTTCCTTGAGGGAAATTCAAGCAAAGTGAATTGATATCATGATTATCATGATTATGAAGGTCATTTGTGTAGTCCTCGATGCTAGTATCATGATTATGGTATATTGATAATGTGAAGTATAATGTGAATGATGGTGTTAGGGTAAGGTATGGTCTACATGCTTGGTTGTGATAAGTACTATTGTAGAATGACCCCTACCTGTGTAACCCTATATGAATGTGTGATCTTATGCATATCAGGTGTCATCTATTCAAATATTGAATGTGTTATTGTATCCTATGATGTAATGTGGGTGTGTAGTTTATAGTCCGTAAATGCTTTATATGTTTTTATCCAAGACTTCGGGATATTGTATATGCATTGTGATCCTTTTAAGGGTCGTTTTGTCAATATCAAGGTTGTTGCTATTATGTGATCATGATGACCAACAGGTACGCACACACATCTCATGCATAACTATGAGTACGATATGTTCATGATGTCAATTGAAAGGATAATTCGCATATGCACCTTTATATTTTAGTATGCATAAAAAGCATATGACTAATGAAGTATGAAAAAGTGTTTTCTAAAGGTGTTTATGTGGAAGGCTTTCTCACATATGTATACACACATGAATGTATAAAAGAAGCATGTTAGTGATGATCTAGTAAATGAGAGTCTCTTGTATGGTTTCCTTTATTGAACTCTCAACTAGACTATGTTATGATTATGTAAAAGGACATTGTCATCATATAACTTATGAGCTACGTACATGTTATGTAACACCTTGAAAATTCAAGATGTGTCGTAAAGCCTAACATAGGTGTCATAAGGCCTAACTACTGTTTTTATGTCCATTTTAATGAATATAGGTCATTTAGGAGGTTTAAGAACATAAACGTCCATGAACGTCCATGACCTTTGGGAAGTTGGTTCAAAGGGGTGTTAGTGTGACATAGCCTATTTGACTAACTTTTAGGAGTCAAAAATGTACGCAAATTTGTGAAAAAATTATCTAATAGGTGTTTGAGTTGTTTCATGGTTGAAACGTCTGGGTACGACTTCCCAAGGACCAACCAAGGGCCTTTGAGGGGGACCCTAGCATTTGAAGCAACACTACCTGGCAGTGTGCATCGACAGGATAGAAGACAGCCTGTATGTGGACCAATAGGGCGTCGATGCCACTGTCTTCTCACACTTCGGCTGGCTGAGAATGTCCCTTCACACGCACATCTTTTGAACTCATCGACGGAGTGCAGAGGTGCAGAGGCATGGTCCATGTGTGGATTAACGGGGCGTCAATGCCACCGTCGTCCCACACTTAGCTAATGCATGGAAGCCCCTGTTTTGCACAGTCTCAGAACTCATAGACAGAGTGCAAGACAGAGGGGTGAGGGACCATCGACTCACAAATGGCCCGTCGATTGGGGTCTCGTATGTGAGGGTCGAGTTTTCTAATTTATTTAAGTTAGTTTCATTTAATTAGTTAGGGGGTTAGGTGATTAATTAGGGGTTTAAGGGAGTTTAAACAAGTTGATGAAGACCCAATATAAATACCCTCAACCCTCATTAGTCAAAAGAATAAAACAAAAACTCTCTTCCTTCCTTCTTATTTCTCTCTCTAATTGAACTCACCATTGAAGACTAGCCAGGATTAGGGTTTGGGGGCTGGAGAGGGACGAATTCACCATCAAATTGTTGTCAAACGTTAAGGTATGGGATATAATTCACCATTTAGACTCTTTCCTCAAAGGGTTCCTTCAAAATAGATTTCAGAAGTTCAGTTTTCTTATGGGTTTCATCCATTTACGAAATTGAAGTTATGAATTGAGTTGTTAATTATTTCTTCAGATTATATTGAATAGATAAACGTGTAAATTTACTTTTTTATTGTAATTGTTGATGGTTTGGTCTAAATTGAATAACATGATCCTCAATTACTAACCCTAGTTGTGATCTTAACCTATATTCTATTGTGGTCATTAAATTTACTTGGTTATTGATTAGAGATACTATCCTATGGTGTTATTATGATTAAATTAAGATGAATTATAGGACTGTCATGCTAGTTCTTGAGATGTGATTTAGGTTATGAATTATAATGTGAAATTACCCTATGTATCTTGTCTTAAGTTGTGATCTAGAGATGAATTGTGTTATAGATATGCAATTGGCCTTGTTATCTTATTTGTTATCATTGTGTGATGATGTTACTCCCAAAATGGGTTGAGTTATAGGTTTATGGTAAGACCTTGATGATAGACTATGAGAAAGACTTGGTAAGTCTTAGAATCTCTCTCTTTGATTCCAAATTGTGAATAATTGTTATTAGGTCATGATATTACATCGGAGTATGCCTTATATTAGGATTATAGGGTGGTATGATGTTGAATTGAAATGTTTTGACTATGTTGTGAGGTTGAATAAGGTGTATGTGTATTATAAGGATGGTGAAAACTATCAATGTGCCTTGATATGCTATGAAATGCTAATGTGTTAACCTCACTTATATGGATTGTGATGAATTATACTCATACAATTCTTATTGAGCTATTGATAATGATGATTATACAAGGGATAGAACCTATGACCTAAACTAAGCTATGACTGATAATTAAAGGCTTAAAGACATTTCAAAAAGGGACTCTAGCTTAGCACCAAGTGAACTAGATTGAGGAGTGTCCCTTCCCACATAGGGAAGGTAGGAACACTAAATTACTCTTGATATTTGGAGACTATAATGCATGGAGCATAAAGAAGGTCCCAACTATATCTCCTAGTTCTTTAAATATCTTGACCCTATAGGAATACTAGCTATTGTGTCCACGTAGTTGCTATGTTTCATGTTTTGGTACTACCTTGGCAAGTATTCCGCCTTCTTTCGGTGTAGGGTTTTATGACACCGGATTTCACACTAGCTCATTTAGTCTATATTGGTTAGGGCAAGATGTTCCCAAAAGGTAAAACGAATTAAAGGACTTGGACTCTAACTTGGATAACCTAAGGGGTCTAGCTTAGTCTAGGTAGGGGTATGGGACTCTACCTAAAAATTGCACTAGTAGCCTTGAGGGGAGTCTTAGTAGGAGGTTCTTATATATGTTTATGTTAGGATAATATATGATGTATATATGATGACCCCATGACACATTGTTAATACTATATGTTGATTAGTGCAATGTATATGTGAAGCCCCATACCCTCACACATACCAAGTAAACTAACAGTAGATCATAAGAATTGTCACTTACTTCATACATCAATATGACAAGTATAGCCAACAACATGCATACTAAGTAAGAACTTCATCATGTAGAACCAATAATACCAAAACTATGCATATAATTTTAACAAGTATGTTAACGTCATAATGTCATGCATATATATATAGGGGTGGTTAGATCTGGCAAGAAGGGGAAATTGATTCCTCGTTATGTAGGTTCCTATGAAATCTTGCAAAGGGTTGGTAAGGTTGCCTATGAACTGAAACTTCCTAGTGAATTGGCTTCGGTTCATCTGGTTTTCCATGTTTCCATGTTGAAGAAGTGTATCGGTGATCCCGAGTCCATTCTTCCTATTGAGGGTATTGGTGTCAAGGATAACCTCTCTTATGAGGAAGTTTCATTTCGAATTCTTGATAGGCAAGTCAAGAAGTTAAGGAATAAAGAAGTGGTTTTCATAAAGGTGTTATGGAAGAAACATCTAGTTGAGGGTGAAACATGGGAGGCCAAGGCCGACATGAAGTCCCGTTACCCTCATCTTTTTGAGAATTAAGGTTTGTAATTCTTTCTAATAATATAAATATGACTAGAAGTTAAGGTTTCTTGATTTTTGGGTGAAGTTTTGCACATTATGCATTTTTGAAAAACTTTACAGTGAAGTCACTGCAGTAGTTCTTTTTAAACTTGAAATTTTGCTTTTTGCTTGTTTTGCGTTATGTTGTGCATTTTGGTATGGTCAATCTTTATGAAATAATATGTAGCATGTTTTTAAGTTGAACTTTGTGCTAATTGACTCATGTAATGTATGTTGAGCTCATAAGTGTTGTGAGAAGGAAATGCCTCACGGTGAAGTGTTTTGAGCCTTATGTGTGGTAATATGAGTTTTGATATATGCCTTGTTGAAATGACATGGTTTATGTTGACTTGATATTGTCGATTGGTTGGGCTGCTAGTATTGAGTATATTCCATCCTTCAAAAGAATTTTAGTGTCATTCGGGGACGAATGTTTCTTAGGGGTGGATAATGTAACACCTTGAAAATCCAAGATGTGTCGTATAGCCTAACATAGGTGTCATAAAGTCCAAGTATTGTTTCTAACTCCATTTTAATTAATATAGGTCATTTAGGAGGTTTAAGAACCAAAACGTCCAAGAACGTCCATGACATTCGGGAAGTTGGTTCAAAGGGGCGTTAGTGTGTCTTAGACTATTTGACTAACTTTTAGGAGTCGAAAATGTTATGAAAATTGTCGGAAAGGTAGCTAACAGGTGTTTGAGTTTTTTCATGGTTGAAACGTCCGAGTACGACTTCCCAAGGAACAACCAAGGGCCCTTGAGGGGGACCTTAGCATTTGAAGCAACACTGCCTAGCAGTGTGCATCGACAGGACAGAAGACTGCCTGTGTGTGGACCAACAGGGCGTCGATGCCACCGTCTTCCCAGACTTAGGCTGGTTGAGAAGGTCCCTTTACCCGCACAGCCTCTTAACTCATCGAAAGTGTAGAGGTGCAAGATACGGTCGATGTGTGGATTGACGGGGCATCGATGCCACCGTCGTCCCACACTTAGCAAATGCATGGAAGCCCCTCACATGCACAGTCTCTGAACTCATCGACGGAGTGCAAGACGGAGGGGTGAGGGACCATCGACTCATAGACGGCCCGTCGATCGAGATCTTGTCTGTGAGGATCGAGTTTTATAATTTATTTAAGTTAGTTTCATTTAATTAGTTAGGGGGTTAGGTGATTAATTAGGGGTCTAAGGGATTTTAATTAAATTGATGAAGATTCAGTATAAATACCCTCAACCCTCATTAATCAAAACATAACTAACGAATAAACTCTTTTCCTTCTCTCTTATTTCTCTCTCTAATTAAACTCACCATTGAAGACTAGCAAGGATTAGGGTTTGGGGGCTGGAAAGGGAAGAATTCACCATCAAATTGTTGTCAAACGTTATGGTATGGGATATAATTCACCTTTGATACTCTTTCCTCAAAGGGTTCCTTCAAAACAGATTTCAAAAGTTGAGTTTTCTTATGGGTTTCATCGAATTAGGAAATTGAAGTGATGAATTGAGTTGTTAATGATTTCTTTATGTTATATTGAATAGATAAACATGTAAATTAACTTGTTTATGGTAATTGTTGATGGTTTGGTCTAAATTAAAGAACATGATCCCCAATCCCTAACCCTATGGTGTTATTATGATTAAATTAAGATGAATTATAGGCCTATCACGCTACTTCTTGAGAAATGATTTAGGTTGTGAATTATTATGTGAAATTAGCCTATGTATCTTATCTTAAGTTGTGATCTAGTGATGAATTGTGTTATAGATATGCAATTGGCCTTGTTATCTTATTGGTTATCATTGTGTGATGATGTTACTCCCCAAATTGGGTTGATTTATGGGTTGATGGTAAGAACTTGATGATATACTATGAGGAATACTTGGTAAGTCTTAGAATATCTATCTTTGATTCCAAATTGTGTTTAATTGTTGCTAAGTCATGATATTACATTGGAAGATTATAGGGTGGTACGATGTTGAATTGAAATGTCTTGAGTATGTTGTGAGGTTGAATAAGGTGTATGTGATCTAAGGATGGTGAAAACTATCAATGTGCCTTGATATGCTATTAAATGCTAATATGTTAACCTCACTTATATGGATTGTGATGAAAGGACTTATACTCATACAATTCTTATTGAGCTATTGATAATGATGATTATACAAGGGATAGACCCTATAACCTAAACTAAGTTATGATTGATCATTAACGGCTTAAATACATTTCAAAAATGGACTCTAGCTTAGCACCGAGTGAATTAGATTGAGGAGTGTCCCTTCCCACATAGGGAAGGTGGGAACACTACATTACTCTTGAGATTGGAGACTATAATGCATGGCGCATAAAGAGGGTCCCAATTATATCTCCTTGTTCTTGAACTTTGTTGCCCCCATAGGAATACTAGCTAGTGGATCCGCGTAGTTTCTAAATTTCATTTTTCGGTACTACCTTGGCAACTAGTCTGCCTTATTTTGGTGTAGGATTTTATGACACCGAATTTCACACTAGCTCATGTGGTCTATGTAGGATAGGGCAAGATGTTCCCAAAAGGTAAAACGAATTAAAGGACTTGATCTCTAACTTGGATAACCTAAGGGGTCTAGCTTAGTCTAGGTAGGGGTATGGGACTCTACCTGAACATTGCACTAGTTAGTCTTGAGGGGAGTTTTAGGAGGAGGTTCTTATATATCTTTATGATATGATAATATATGATGTATATATGATGACCGTGGCACATTTTTATACTATATGTTGATTAGTTCATTTATGAATATGCCTTCGGTTGTAATACTAGTATATGATGAAATGTAAACCTCAATGCCATTATATGTAAAGTTGGACACTGGTAATGTTTTCTTGTTGAGGATACTTGATTGAGTAAGGTTATGGGGTTTTGCTTGGTCATTGCACTTGTTGACTTGATTAGGACCTGTGAGTAGTTGTCTAGCTTGTCATGATATGATTGACTCTTATTCATTCTTGTGATGTTATTCCTTGATGTTTGGGTTGTAGTGAATCATTGTTTTCAAGCATGTTGGGATAGGTATTACTTGTTGAGCTAGTAAGCATGTTTGGTTTTGTTGATATGACTTGCTTGGCTTTGCACTAGGTCCCCAAAAGGGCAAAATGGCATGTTTTGACTAAAAAAATCCGTTTTAGCATGTTTTGCTTGTATATGAATATAAGGTATCATACTTAGTACATATGGAGTACTAACCCCATTTTCTTCCCCTTTTCCCAAACATTTTAGGTCCCGATCGTTGAAGAGTTTGGAAGGCGACATTGTTGAAGGCTTCGATTCTTCCTTTCATCCAAGTGGGGGAGGTCCTTAACTCCGAGGACAATTCCATAATCTAGCTTACGGACTTGTTATGAGCTTAATGACTCTTTCATTTCTTTCCTTTTCAATTGAGTATTATACCTTTGTATGACCTATATGTGGTCTTGTTTGATTGATGTAAGGGTTATGCCTATATTGTGATAATCGTTTAGATGATATGAGATGAGACAATCATTGAGACTATTTCTATATTTTATATATATGTATGTGAAATAAAAGTAGAAGGCTATATAACCTTCCTATACGAAGGGTCTATGTATACTCGATATGAATATGTATTATGTGTATGTAGAGGTCTATTTAAACCTCCAAGTAGTGCTAATGAAAGTTTTAAATTTTTCCACATTTTTCAACCTATGAATGTAAGTACATGGACTAAAAGGCTAGTCTTAGTCCCTGAAAAGGACGACGACGCTGGTTACTTCTAGGGGGTAAACCTAGATGTGACATGTTATATAAGGGGTTAATCTCTTAATGCCTATATTTTGAACAAATGTTAATAATACATAAAGTCTCTTCAAAGGATGTTAGCTTAGCACCAATTGAACTTGAAAATGAGAGGTGTCCCTTCCCAAAAAAAATGGTAGGTTCACCCAAATTTTTCACGAGGAGGAAACTATAATGCTAGTTATCATAAAGAGGGTTTCTAATAAAAGCCTCCTAGTTCCTTAACTATGTTCCCCCATAGGAACCTTAGCAAGTGGATCCACATCAATGATATTATTATTTATATGTCCTACCTTGGCAAGTAGGATGCCGTCCTTTTGGTGTGAGGGGTTATCACCAGATTCTATGTTTAGCTCATATGGTATAATGTCGGTTAAGGAGAAGTTTCCCAAATTTAAAATGAACAATGGAAGTAAGATGATGAACACTAACTAGGACTACCTAAGAGATGTTGCTTAGAGTAGGTGAGGGAATAGGATTTTACCTATACATTGCACAAGTAGCTCTTAAAGGGAATTTTAGGTTAAGTGTGTGTGTGTGTGTGCATATANGCCAGATCTAACCACCCCTATATATATATGCATGACATTATGACGTTAACATACTTGTTAAAATTATATGCATAGTTTTGGTATTATTGGTTCTACATGATGAAGTTCTTACTTAGTATGCATGTTGTTGGCTATACTTGTCATATTGATGTATGAAGTAAGTGACAATTCTTATGATCTACTGTTAGTTTACTTGGTATGTGTGAGGGTATGGGGCTTCACATATACATTGCACTAGTAGACTTAGATTTAGATTATGAGTAAGGTCGTATGATGTATTGATAAAATCAACTCTAAATATGCAATGTTGACTATTATATCATTATGGTGATATTGGTAGTTTTGACTAGTATGTTGTCTTGAGATGTGCATAAAGACTGAATGGGTTATAACTATGCTGTGATAGATGAATGAGTTCTTATATGAGGTCTATCAAGTATGATGGTCTTATGTCTAAGGTTAAATGCATGTGTTGTATCATGTTGAATATGATGTTCCTATGTCTAGGGTAATTTCATAAGAACACTTGGTGTGAATCATATTATGGGATGCTACTTGCACATTGTTCAGCTGTGACTTGGGATTGTCTTAGGTGATGGTTCTTATGTTAAGGTTGTGTTTTATGATATGGTACTTTCTTATGGTTGAATTGATGGAGGTTGTATGAATGTTCAACTTGGTGACGTTTAGGTGATACTTTAGTATGAATGGTTGAATGGGACACTATTCATGCATTGCACTAAGTATTACTTAAGGGTTGCTTTAGGTAAAGGAGTTAAGGTATAAAGGAAAGGTAATGCTATGAAGATATTCAATGTGTCTTAATGTGATAAATGTCTTTATTGTGTTGTTCTGAATAGTATCCATGTCTATATAATGTATGTGAACTATATTGTGACAGATGTTTATGCCGAAGTCTATTTCTCTGTCAAGAGGGACTCCAGGTAGATCATTAGGAATGACTTCTAGAAACACTTTTACTGTAGGATTGGACTGAATGGAACTTGAGTCATTTACTTGGACTAAGTGATAGATACGGCCCTTTGAGACTAAATTTCTCCCCTTAAGGTACGAAATGAAGTGACCTTAGGCACTGCTGAACTACTACTCGACTCTATGATTGGCTCATTAGAAATATGAAACTTGACAACTCGAGTTCTACAATTTATTGATGCATAAAAGGAATAAATTCAGTCCTACTTAGAATGATATCGAAATCTACCATGTATAACACAACTAAGTCAGTGATGGTGTTCTTTTAATTGATAGAAATGGGACAATCACCATAGACTCTTTCTACTAGAATAGACTTTCTAACAAGTGTAGAAACCCAAAAGGGTTCACAAAGTTTTTAGGGAGAATATCAAACTTATTTGCAACATAAGGGGTTACACAAGATAAACTTGCTCCTGGGTCTAGCAAAGTATAAACATCAAAATTAAAGACTTTAATCATGCTCGTGACAATATCTGGAAAGTTCACTTTCTCTTGGCGACTAGTAGAAATAGCTCCTTTAGGTGCACCCCTATCTACTGGAGCAAATGATGAAGATTGGGTTCTATTGCTCGGATTTCCACTACCTTGCTTTTTCATAGGGCGCTCTTCAATAAAGTGACCCTCTTTCCCACACTTGAAACAACATGTCTGGCAATCGCGACACTTACCTTGGTGAAATATATCATACTTAGCTCATGTAGGAGCCAAACTACCTCCTTATAACACACTATCTTGAGACTTTATTGATCTAGCTATGAAGTGCTGCGAGTTATGGCCATGATACTCACCTTTGTTTCTGGGTGCAAATGCACTAGCAGTTGAAGGTGCAGGCCCCTACTGTTTATGAAAGGAAGAATGATTCACACCACCTTTCTGTTGCCCAAACTCACTCACTCTTTCCTTTCTTATTTCTAAACTCTTACGTGTCCCTCCACTTCTCTTCCTCAACTTGTTGAACATGACCATCAACCTCAATATATCAATGTCTCCTATCATCATTGTTGCTCTGCCCTCTTTTCTTGGTGAATGACCCAGTCCAGCAATGAACAAACTCTTTCTACTCCTAATCTCCTTAACTATTTCCGGCGCATAACGAGATAGTTGGGTGAACTTCAACCCATACTCATGCAGACTGAGAGAATCCTTCTTAAGTGTGAGACATTCTCTTACCTTAGCCTCTTTCAATTCTCAGGGAAAGAAATGCCCAAATAAATTTTTTGTAAAATAGGCCTAATTCGGATGTGGTGCATCCTCACTTCAACCCTCCTTCAACTAATCAAACCAAGTCCTAGCAACAATTTTCAGTCTATATGTAGCTAGCTCAACTCTCCCAGCATCAACAATGTCACATCAAACACCTTTTTAAGTATGTCAATGAAATTCTCTAGATACTCAATAGTTCTTGAACCAGTGAAACTTGGAGGGTTCATCCTCAAGAACTCACAAATCCTTGAAGTGTCAGCCTCTTCTTATCGAGATCCTCGTTGTTGCCCAACTTGGTTTAACATCCGGATTGCCTTACGGAATTCAGCATTTGTGACTTCTCCTGGGGATTGCACGTTTGGTGCATTAGATACCTCTTTCTCTTGTGGTTCAACATTTATCCTCGCTGGGCGACCTCTGACTTCTCTTTGAGGAGGGATAGTTATCTGAAACACACGCAAACGCGAATTAGAGGGGAACTTTTTAAAGATCAACTCTAATACATGAAAAAAATGTGAAAGAAATGAGATAGTTCCTAAATTTCGCAGCCTCCTAATTATTGATGTGGCGCGTTTCACATAGATAACTACAACTCTAAAGACATGGCTTCATAGACTCCCTATGACTATTGAACTTTGTGCTTGGAAATAAAGTTTGTGATGCCTCAAGCTTATATCCTGAGCGGGACTACACTCGAAGACCATTGCTGGCCTCGAGTGGACCCTTAGACTAACTTACGTACTCAGCGGAACTCTTAAACACAAGAGAAATAACTCAAAGACTTACTAAAAAAATTACTTAATCCAAAATGGCAACTCAAGTCTTAATCGTTTGTAAGTGAAATGAAAAGACCGAAAACCTAATACTATCTATCTATGAAGCCTATAAACAAAGAGGGATGTTAGGACAGGACCCCCATTCTTCGTAACAACTCAAATCCAAAAAACAATAAATGAATAATAAAGATGTCCTCCAGAAATAAGGGAGGCTCACCAACTGACTCTAAGTTGTTAACTAGATTAACGGTACGCCAGATGCTGATCCTATTACCTGCGTCTGCATCATAAGACGATGCAGGCCAACTGCATTAATACATTAAATGTACAAGTATGAGAGTTGGAACTCTACAAACAACTTAAGCTTGAAAAGACTAAGAAAGAACACTTACATTGGCTCTGCTCAACTCATGAATAACTTAACTCAACATAAATTAATAAGACACATGTAATATATTTAAAACATGTAAAGAAATTCAATAACAAACTCAACTTTACTTTATAATAAAGTAATATAGCTTCTCTGGGAGATTCTCTAACCGAAGACCACCACTATGATCCTAATTTTTGATACAACGTCTTTCCCGCGCGGTAGTACTATCCAATACTTTGCCGTCACATAGAACTACTTAACTTAGTGGATCCTCTTGCCTAACATATTTGATCATCTAAAAAGTATGACTCATTAATATATACCATGATGGATACATTGTATATGAGAATTGAGTTATTATGAAGGAACACCATACCTTTATTAGATGAAGAACCAACAAAAAATTGGTGAAGAACCCATGGAAGTCCAATCTACAAGATTACCTTGAACTTCACCTTCAATGGAGGTTTCTAGAGAGGATATATTGGGAGAGGGAGTTTTGGATTTTTAATGGAGGATTGGGTATGGGTTACACGTTTTTAACCAACCTAAAATACCCAAAAATAGGTAAATAAACCGACTAGGTTCAGGTTAGAACGTGGGGTAAATTTCCCATTCACCCCATAACTAGGAAGCATGCATGGCAGTGACTGAAGCATGTATTCGATGGCCAGCCATCGACGCTATGTTGGCCCATCGATGGAACGTGTGTGGCTTCTCTCATTTGGGTCTTAGGCTATTCTTTGGCTGAGCCTTCCCCAGGATAAGAGTCCATCGACTCCACTCCATCAACGGGGTGTCAGTCAACTGACGAGGTTTCATTTGGCTCAGTCGATTGAGGCAGTGTATCCACAACCATTGGGTCCTTCTTGAGGGCCTCTTGCGGGGCCCTTGGGGAGTCGTACCTGGGCATTTCCTATGTAAATATATACCTTAACATGTAAAGGACCTTACCCATCAGTTTCAACCAAAATAATTACACACAAAAGCTTCAAAAATGCTAGGCACACTCAAGAGACACACATGCATTTCTCAAGGGCTAACTTTCGAACGTCTTGGACGTTCTTGGATGTTTGACCTTTAAAGTTCATGGAACTCCATAAACTGCTTATAAACATCATTATTACTCATATAAGACCTTATAATCTCATTAAACACACATAAGCACACAAAAACACATAAGGCCCCTTAGGTGACTAGTCATTGAATGTTTTGGTCGTCCCTTGACATTTGACTTCCAAATCACTTGAAACCAATCATGCATAATTTAAAACACTCTATTAATAACATGTTAACAAGATTATCGGCATAAGTGATTCTCTAGAAACCCTAACTCATTTTTGGGGGTCTTACAATATCCCCCAATTGGGAACATTCGTCCTCGAATGACATTTAGAACACTTTAATCACAACAAAGACTTCAATGAATCATAGAACATCTTACAACATTTGTAACATCACCATATAGAAGTTAATGAATAAAACTTACACGGAACATAACTTCAAACAATTTATCACTCAATGCAACATAATTAAGCAAAACCTTCTTTAACTCACTTTTTAAATGCATCAAAGACATAGGCTTTTATCATATTCATAGGAGGAACATCTTTCTCCTAATCATAACATGGTCTTTAAATTTCATTTTTATTAATATTTTATCATGCAATCATCTTTAAGTCACACTTAAGCAGTTTCAACAACACCCAAGAGCAAGTAGGCACTCATACTTCAATGCACATAGACTTGACTTAAATAGGTTGACAACGGATTCTTATTATTTAAGCATAATGTCATGGGACCATACTCAACCATACCATGATTAGTTATGTTTTAGGGAGGAATGTCCTTCTCCTCAACACACTTACATGTCTTATGAGTTCATATCCAAGCAAATGCACAAAGATCCACTTTACTATAACATGAAGATTTCTCAACTTTTAATCATTACATGCTCAAACACCTTTCCTAGTGAAGTCCAAACAATAATTCATACCACACACATCATAACAATAGTAAGCCATTTCAAAACATTTTAATTTTTATCTTATCACTAGCTTTCATAAACATGCATCATTTAAGGAAAGTCTTACAATTTATAGGCATACACAAGGAAAATAGCTAAACATGCCTTCACTTTTCAAAAGTGAGCCTATAATCATGCTTACCAAATCATAAAAGCCACATAGTTTTCATGAGACACATATTTTTCATTTTTAGGAGACTCAAAATTTTCATTAATGGCTTAAACTCCACACATTATAAGTATTTTTAAACATGCTTCTTACCTTATCTAATGAAGTCAATGCACAACTAGTATTTCAAGATGCACAATCAATAGAAGAAAACCATGAATTTAATTAAAATTTCTTTTCAAGCGCTTTAGAATCTTCAAAATAATCTCAAGATAGTGTAAATCAAGACATACCAAACATATAGAGGTCATGCAATTTATACTTTAGACAAGACTCCTATCATGAACAACTTACTAAGAATTCATTAGTCTCAAGTTCAAATCAATATATAAGGAAAACGATAGAAATATCTACAACCTTATTAATCACATCACCATCCCCCACATAGGGTAAACCCAATTAAGAGCAACTTAACCCAACCTCAAGAGGATCTTAACTTATCAACCTTCATTTTTCATCGCTTAAAAGTGATTATCACTTTATAAGGAGTTACCAATAAGTCACCATAGGAACACCAAGGCATTTTAAACCTTATCATCTTTGGCAGATTATCCCCCGATTATCAAGTGAGGTCATACTCTTCAATCACATAAGGTTTTAACTATACCATGAACATCAAAGGTCATAAAAAATTTGGGGAAAAAATAGAGGAGACTTAGCCATAAGGCCTCTTTCTTTTATTTCAACATTTACAGTGAGGTAATTTCTAGGTCAATCAAATCCAAATCATCACCATAATAAAATAAACATACTACCTTAACACTTAGGATCAAGTCTATAAAAAGGACTCCAATCCATATTAAGCAATCATGAAGGTTCACACATATAAACAAAGGTACCCTTTGAACCATTATACATATACTTAGGGCAACATGCTTCCATAGGTAGTCACTAAGCATTTCAAACTCAAATCATAACATTAGGCTACCATCATGCAAAACCATATAGTAGCATATCATTCCAGAAAGAAACTCATTTTAATCATAATAGCTTCTAACATGCTTTAATTATATCATGACACATAATTCTCAACAAAACATGTCGTTTCACATAGGTCTCATACATATATATAGCCACAAAGGACATCATATCATCAAATATACCAAAGTTCACCTTTACACATACTCATGAAACCATAACCAAGATAAGCATCAAAACTCACGTTTTATCCCTCAAGCATATAGATACCATCTCATCCAATTAATCACATATAAAAGACTACTGGACAAGAAAACATAGAGAGAGATCTTATAGAGTTAAGTTTTATGGCACGACATGAGAATGATGAAAAATGAAACTCTATCGTCCTATATCCTCTCACTCATAGATGAATCACGACTCACACCGATGACTGAGACTCTACTAGACGTGGCAATATGAGACTTTTTAGAACCTAAGACCACTTTCATAAACCTAACGCTCTGATACCACGTTTGTCACATCTGGGGAGCACCCCCTAGAAGTAATATGGAATACTTGACCTCTCATAGGTCTTGTACAAACCCATAGTTATCATTCATCGCATTCTCATAGGTAAACTTAGCGGAAATTTTAAAACTTTCTTAGCACATCATTTGCTAGAACAACACTTCCATTATATATAAAGTATCATAATACATAGGTAAAGACTCTAGTCTCTTTTTGCCATCCTAGACTCAACATCATAAGAGTACTTTAGGGACACGGCCCTTATAACATAATTCATAAGTATATAATTACAAGGCTTTTAAACATAACTTGACTTAGGACATCCTTGAATCTTAAGGATTCCTTTTTGCTTGAGCTTGGGAAACACATAACAAGCTCCTCAACATAGAGACCATCTTTTAAGCATCCATAACCTACATTCGTGTAAAAAGTAGAGAACAATGGAGTTAGTATAAGAATGCACTAAGTATGGCAACCACGTGTCACATCCGGTTTTACCCCCTAGACGTAACCGGCGTCGTTGTCCTCTTTAAGGACTAAGACTAGCCTCTTAGTCTCATTTCATTACATTCATAGGTTGAAATTGTGAAAAAATTAAAACTTTTCATTACATCTACTTGAAGGTTTACATAGACCTCTACATACACATATTATAGTCGTATCGAGTATACATAGGCCCTTCGTATATGAAGGTTACATATCCTTCTACTTTTATTGCACATACATATATAAAAGATAGAAAGATAGTCTCAAATATTGCCTAATCTAGTACAATCTAAACGATCATAGCAATTTCGGAATAGCCTTACATCAGATGTAAACAAGCCACATATAGGCTTATACAAGTCATACTCAAATGAAAGTGGCATGAACATAAAAGTCTTAGAAAAAAAAGCAACTTCATAAGCAAGATATTGGCATCTCCCTCGAAAAGTGAGCACCTACCCATTTGGATGATAGAGATTATCCAAGCCTTCTTCAAGTCATCTAAAATTAGCCTTCAATGATCGGAACCTAAAATGTTTGGGAAAAAGGAAGAAAATGGGATTAGTACTCCCCATGTACTAAGTATGAGACCATATGCAGATATATTTGTAAAACATGCTAATAAAAGGACATTTCTATAAGTATGCATCTTTCTTTAAAACTTATATGTATATTCAACAATACCACACCAAACATTTCCACTATACAAGTAGAAACATATTCAAGTAACTCTACATCAAAATCATATTAGACAATAAGCATGAATAAGAGTACATTTCATGAGAGCAAAGCAAGACAATTACACATGAACCCTTATCAAGTCAACAAGTACAATGACTAAGCAAAGCCTCATAACCTTACTCAATAAAGTAATCCAAAAAGAATCAAGACTAACACCCTACTTCATACAAAATGACATTTAGATATACATTTTATCTTACTTTAACAAGATAAACCAACACGTACTCATAATTAAACTAGTCAACATATAGTATCAATAATGTGCAAGTCCTTCATATACATATCATAAATCATCATAGACATAAACATACAAAAGAACATCCTCCTAAGACTCCTCTCAAGGATAACTAGTGCAATGCTTAGGTAGAGTCCCATACCCCTACTTAGACTAAGCTAGACCCTTTAGGTTAGCCTAGTTAGAGTTCAATTCTTTAATTCACTTTACCTTTTTGTAACATCTTGCCCTAACTTACATAGACCACATGAGGTAGTGTGGAATCCGGTGTCTTAAAACCCCACACCGAAAGAAAGCGGACTACTTGCCAGGGTAGTACCAAAAAATAAAACATAGAAACTACGTGGATCCACTAGCTAGTATTCCTATGGGGCAAACATAGTTCAAGAACTAGGAGATATAGTTGGGACCCACTTTATGCTCCATGCATTATAGTCTCCAATCTCATGAGTAATTGAGTGCTCCTACCTTCCCTATGTGGGAAGGGACACTCCTCAATCTAGTTCACTCGGTGCTAAGCTAGAGTCCTTTTTTGAAATGACTTTAAGCCTTCAATTATCAATCATAGCTTAGTTTAGGTCATAGGGTCTACCCCTTGTATAATCATCATCATTAATGGATCAATAAGAATTTTATAAGTATAAATCCTTTCATCACAATTCATATAGGTGAAATTAACACATTACATATCAATTTATAATAAGGCACATTGGTATACATCACCATCCTTATAGCATATACACCTTAATCAACCTCAAAACCATAATCAATACATTTAAATTAAACATCATACCACCATATCAATCCTAAATAAGGCAACTCCAACACAACCATCATGACTTAATCACAATTAACCACAAGTTTGAAGTAAGTAATAGGGATTACAAGACTTACCAATTCTCGTCCATAGTTCATCATAAGGGTCTCACCAATAACCCATAACTCAACCCAACTAGGTCATCACATCAATATAATTCAATAACCAACATGACACTATGGCTAGGACAACCATTACACAATAATTCAATACTAACTCAAAGCTTAAGACAAGATAATTAGGTCAATTCTCATCACCTAGATCACTTCTCTAGCTAGTATGGAAGACTACAATTCATCTTAATTTTTTCATGATTTATGTAAAAACATCATCTAATAGTGATTTAAATAATAATCAAGTCCATTAATCTATCACAACCCAATTCACATTAAGATCAAACTTAGTTAATCAATCACAACCCAATTCACATCAAGATCAAACTTAGGTTTAAGGGTTAAGGATCATATTCTTCAAATTGAACCAAACTATCACAATTGATCATAATCAATTTAAAATACATGTTAATCTATACATTATATCCTAAATAAAATATAAACAACTCAGTTCATAACATCACATTCATAATTAAATGAAACCCATTTGAATACTCAACTTTTTGAAATACCTTAAAGGAGCCCTTCGAGGAAAGAAGTCCCAAAGGTGAATTAGATCCTACACCACAATGTTTGATGTATATTTGATGGTGAAATAGTCCCTTTCCATCCCCCAAAACCTCCTCCTAGCATGTCTTCAATGGTGTCTTCAAATAGAAAGAGAAAGAAGAGAGAAGGAAGAGAGTTTATTTGTGAGTTGTGTTTAGATTAATGAGGGTTGGGTCTTTACACGAGGGGTTAAATTAGTTAATTAATCTTACTTTAATCCCTAAATAACCCCTAAACACCTTAATTATTTTAATGAATTTAATTTTAAACGTGCAGAAAAGGTGCAGACCCCATCGACGAGACCACGATCGATAGATCGTTGGTCCATCGATGGTCAGGCCTGCCTCCGCGCTGCACAACCGTAATTTCGGTTAGATCCTGGTGTAGGCAGGGACTTTCTCCATTTTTCTAAGTTTTGTTCGATGGTTGGAAATGACGCGGCACTGACGCCCGATCGATCCATACATGGATCATCGCCTGCATCTCGTTGATGCACACTGCCTAGACAGTGTTGACATCAACTTACGAGGGTCCTCCTCAAGGGCCCTTGGTTGGTCCTTGGGGAGTCGTACCCAGACGTTTCGACCACGAATCTTCTTAAACACATGTTATACACCCTTCCACCTAATTTTATGAATTTTTGACTCCTAAAAGCTAGTTAAATAGGCTAAGGCACGCTAGTACCCCTTAGAACTAGTTTCTGAACGTCATGGACGTTCTTTGACGTTTTGGTTCCTAAACTTCCTAAATGACCTATATTCATTAAGATAGGTATTAAAACAGTGCTTAGACCCCATGGTACCTATGTTAGGCTTTAAGAATCGTCTTGGATTTTTTGAAGTGTTACATTATCCCCCCCACCGCCACCCTTAGGAACATTCATCCCCGAATGACACTAAATTTCATTGAAGGGAGGAATAATAGATTAAAGACTAGCATCCCAACCAATCAATAACATCAAATGAACATAAATCATATCATTTCAACAAGGCAAATTTCAAAAATCCTATTACCAAACAGAAGGTTGAAACACTTCATCATGAGGCATTTCCTCCTCAAAACACATATGAGCTCAACATACATTACATAAGTCAATTATCACAGAGTTCAACTTATCAATAGGTCACATAACTTTTCACTAAGACTCACTATGTCAGTGCACAACATCACTCAGACAAATCAAAAAGGCAAAATTTGAAGTTTCAAATGTACTACTTCACTGTAATGCAACTCAAAATGCACGTTTGTGCAAAACTTCACCAAAAATCATGAAACTCAATTCCTAGTCATATTTACGTTATTAAAAAGAATGACTAACCTTAATTATCAAAAAGATGAGGGTAACACACTTCATGTAGGTCTAGGCCTCCCATGTTGCACCCTTAACTAGGTGATTCTTCCATAACACCTTTACGGAAACCACCTCTTTATTCCTTAAATTCTTGACTTGTCTATCAAGATTTTGAATCGTTACTTCCTCATAAGAGAGGTATCGTTGACACCAAGACCCTCAATAGGAATAATAGACTCGGGATCACCACAACACCTTTTCAACATAGACACATGGAAAACCGGATGAATCGAAGCCAATTAACTAGGAAGTTTCAATTCATAGGCAACCTTACCAACCATTTGCAATACTTCATAGGGATCCACATAACGAGGACTCAACTCCCTTTTTTGCCAAATCTAACCACCCTTTTCATTGGTGAAATTTTCAAATACACCTTATCACCTTCTTCAAACTCCAAATCTCTTCTCCTATGATCGGTATAAGACTTTTGCCGACTATAGGCCGTTCGCAACCGGTTCCTTATGATATGAACATTTTTCAAAGTCTTATAAACCAAATCGGGACCAAGAAGCGAAGGCTCACCCACCTCATACCACCCAATATGAGACCTACACCTCCTACCATACAAGGCTTCATAGGGATCCATGGAAATGGATGAATGAAAAATATTATTATAAGCAAACTACACCAAAGGCAAATGCTTATCCCAATTCCCTTTAGAATCAATAATGCAAGCCCTAAGCATATCCTCAAGGGTTTGAATGGTGCGTTCCACTTGACCATCCGTTTGGGAATGAAAAGCGGTAGTCAACTTCACCCTAGTACCCAACCCTTTTTGGAATGGCCTCCAAAACCTAGATGTGAATTGTGCACACCGATCCGATATGATCGATAATAGAATACCATGGCGACATAGAATCTCATATATGAAGATCCTAGAATAATCTTATGCCGAATATGTAGACTTGACGGGAATAAAGTGAGCGGAATTAGTCAACCTATCCACCAATCACCCATATAGAATCATATGACCTTTGAGTCCGAGATAAACCCACTACAAAGTCCATATTGATGTCTTCCCACTTCCAAGTAGGAATTTGGATCTCTTTTAGTAATCCAACCAACTTTTGATGTTCGGCTTTTACTTGTTGGCAATTTGGACACTTAGCGACAAACTTTGCTAAGTCCTTCTTCAAACCTTCCCACCAATATATTTCCCTTAGGTCATGGTAAATTTTCGTCGAACCCGGGTGAATGGTGTAACGGGACCCATGGGCTTCCTCAAGGATCCGGTCCATCAAACCATCTAAATTGGGAACACATAGTATCCCTTGGCATCTTAAAATACCATCCCCCTAGGGAGAATGTCTCGTTAATCTTGCCAAGGACTGATTCTTTGAACTCCATCAATGATTTGTTGAGGTTTTGTTTGGCTTCACCTCAACTACTAATTATGACTCTGAGTCGTTACCAACCATGAAACCACCATCCGAAGAATCTTCCAACCTCACCCCCAGCCTAGACAATCTATGTACTTCCTTTTCTAGGTCCTTCTTGGCTTCGTCAAGATGGGATAAAATACCCATAGTCATACGACCTAGGGCATCCACAACCACATTAGCCTTGTCAGGGTGATAAAGGATACTCATATCGTAATCTTTCAACAACTCTAACCTCCTCCTTTGCCAGAGATTTAACTCCTTTTGGATAAACACACATATTGGAGACTCATATGGTCGGTAAGTATGTTCACATGTTCACCATACAAGTAATGCCTCCATATTTTCAAAGCAAACACCGCGGCCGCTAACAAAAGGTCATGAGTGGGATAGTTTCTTTCATGTACCTTAAGTTCCTAGAAGCATAGGCTATTACCTTCAAAGTAGAATAAGAAAACACCCTAAACCCACACAGGATGCATCACAATACACAACAAACCCCTTTGTACCTCCGGTAAGGTCAACACCAGAGCGAAAGTAGTCAAAAAAATCTCTTACAGTTTTGGGTCAAAGTAGTCAAGGGAGATGTAATGGATGCGAAACCATCCAGGAACCTCCGATAATAACCCGCTAAACCCAAGAAACTCCTAATGTCGGTTGGAGTCAATGGTCTAGGCCAATTTTTCACCGCCTCTTTTTCCTTGGTCTTCCTTCATTAAAGATGATATGCCCAAGAAATGCCATCGACCTCAACCAAAACTCACACTTAATCTATTTGGCAAACAAGGGTTTGAAATACCACCCTTAAATGACCCCTATGATCACCCTCATTCTTCAAATATATAAAGATGTTGTCAATGAAGAAAATGACAAATGAATCTAGGTAATTTGGAAACACCCTACTCATTAGGTCCATAAACGCTGCCGGAGCATTAGTGAGATCGAAAGACATTACCAAGAACTAATAGTTTCCATATCTAGTTCGAAAGGCCATCTTGGTACATCCTCACCTCTCACCCTAAGTTGGTGATAGCCCGATCTCAAGTCAATTTTTGAAAAGTAGCTCGCCCCTTGGAGTTGATCAAACAAGTCGTCAATCCGAGGGAGAGGATACTTATTTTTAATTGTGACCTTGTTAAGTTGACGGTAGTTGGTACACATTCTCAAGGACCCATCGTTCTTCTTTAAAAATAACACCGGAGCACCCCACGGCGCA
The DNA here is from genome assembly GCF_001406875.1 of Solanum pennellii. Taxonomy (NCBI): domain Eukaryota; kingdom Viridiplantae; phylum Streptophyta; class Magnoliopsida; order Solanales; family Solanaceae; genus Solanum; species Solanum pennellii. Next base: position 11,190,461 of record NC_028639.1, read on the forward strand.
ATACTAGGCCTTATAAAGCCCATGTCTAGCAAATCCTTTAGTTGATCCTTCAACTCCTTCAATTCGACCGGAGCCATCTGATAAGGAGCAATTCAAATGGGGTTCGTTTTCGGTATCAAATCGATACAAAAATCAATTTACCATTCAGGAGGAATACCAGGAAGGTAATTAGGGAAAACCTCAAAAAATTCACTCACTACGGGGACCGACTCAATGGGAGGAATTTTGGAGTCTAAATCTTTAAATCTTACTATGTGATATAGACAACCCATTGAGATCATTTTGAACACTTTTAGACAAGAGATAATATGACCTCTAGGAATAGAATTTCCCCCTTTCAACTCAACAACGAGTTCATTTAGAAAGTTCAACCTCACCACTCTTATCCAACAATCAATGGAGGCAAAACATGCATGCAACCAATCCATACCCAATATAATAGCAAAGTCAAGCATATCAAATTCTACTATGTCAACATAAGAAACTCTAATGGGCAACATAATAAGACAATTTTTATACACTCTTTTTTCAACAACCGACTCACCCATCAGAGTAGACACTTTAAAAGGTTCATACAAAATGTCAGGCAAAATTTAAAACTTTTTATCTACAAGAGGTGTAACAAATGATAAAGTAGCACGGGAATCAAGTAAGGCATATGCATCAATAGAGAAGACTTTCAACATACCGGTCACCACGTCGGGAGAAGTCTCTTGCTCACCCCTAGAGCGGAGCATAGAAGCGGTTCTTCCTTGGAGCTTCATTTGAACCACTTGCTTGAGCCTTACCACTACCCTTGTCTTGACCCCTCACATTTGGGAAATCCCTAACCTTGTGCCCACTTTTACCACAGACAAAACAATTGTTCGTCCCCTTAAGACAATCACCATATTGCTTTTTGCCACACTTTCCACAATTTGTATTCTCGGTTGGTGAATAAGTACCCTTCCCTTCTTCAACTAAGGGTTAGACACCCTATCACCACTAGCCTTGGGGAACTTGTAAGGAACTTGACTTGAAACCCGCTTCTTAAACCTAGGCTTGTCTTGTATCTCAAGCCTATTCTTTGAAGAACCTCTATCAAAAGATCTTGCTCTCTTAGCATCCCTACTTTTCCTCCTAGACCTTGCCTACTCCATATGCTTTGTGTGCACCATAAGACGAGAAATGTCCATGTTGTCATGTATCATATCCGAATGACACTCCTCTTGGAAATCGTTTGACACACCCTTCACAGAGCGGCTCATTTCATCTCTAGGATCGGAAACCAAAGAAGGAGCATATTTCAACAACTTAGTCGATTTCAAAGAGTATTCATGAACACTCATACTTCCTTGGCGAAGGTTGATGAACTCCACAACATTAGCCTCCCTCATCTCCCTAGGAAAGAACAGATCAAGAAAAGCCTTCCTAATTATCTCCCAAGTTAAGGGACCACGTCTCAAAGGCCTATTATCTCTCCATTGCACAAACCATGCTTGGGCCACGTCCTTGAGTTGATAAGTGGACAACTCGGCCTCTCACTCGTGGACAACCCCATAGCCAAAAGTATCTTATAGACTTCATCGATGAATTCTTGGGGGTCTTCCTTAACCTTTGACCCGTAGAAGGTAGAAGAGTTCATTCGAGTGAAGTCCCTTAGATGGAAAGCCATAGTAGTGACTTGTTGATGAGGACGAGGTACAAGCTCCCGATTGGCTTGGGCCATCATAGCTTGGGCTTGAACCGTGGGGCTTGAGCCAATTGAATGAGGGAAACCCTTATATCTTCATCCGTCAATGGTGGGGGATTGATCGGAGCTTGCTCGATATTAGCATCTTCTTCAAGTGAAGGAACTTGTTCGCCACGGGGAGAAGCTCCCGCATTGGCAATTTCCTCTTCAAGTCTCCGAGCCGCATTCCTTCGAGTGTTCATTCTTCCTATAAGCACAACAATAGGATTAGATGCAAAAGCACACCATAAGTATACTCTAATGGAACGATATAGGATTTCCAAGAAAGAGAGTGATTCCTAGGCATCACATAGGTTCCTATTCATAAGTGTGGCGCGCTTCACAATTATTAATATAAACCTACATAGACGTGGTAGAGAGAGAGACATAACTCAAGATATTCAACATCATTCTCTGATGCCAAGTTTGTCAGATTTGGGTTTACCCCCTACACGTAACCGGCGTCGGCGTCCTCTTTAAGGACTAAGACTATCCTCTTAGTCTCATGTCATTACATTCATAGGTTGAAATTGCGGAAAATTTAAAAAATTTCATTACATCTACATGGAGGTTTACATAGACCTCTACATACACATAATATAGTCGTATCGAGTATACATAGACCCTTCACATAGAAAGGTTACATAGCCTTCTACTTTTATTGGACATACATATATATAAGATAGAAAGATAGTTTCAAAGATTGTCTCATCTCATACCATCTAAACGGTCATAGCAATTATGGAATAGCCCTACATCAAATTTAAAGAAGCCACATATAGGCTTATACAAGTCGTAATCAAAAGAAAGTGGAATGAACATAAAAGTCTTAGAAAAACAAAGCAACTTCATAAGCAAGATATTGGCATAGCCCTCGGAAAGTGAGGACCTACCCACTTGGATGATAGAGAATATCCAAATCAAGTCGTCTCAAATGATTTTTCAACGACCGGAACCTAAAATGTTGGGAAAAAGGAAGAAAATGGGGTTAGTACTCCACATGTACTATGTATGAGACCATATGCACATATATTTGTAAAACATGCTAATAAAAGGACATTTCTATAAGTATGCATATTTCTTTAAAACTTATATGCATATTCAACAATACCACACCAAACATTCCGATAATACAAGTAGAAACATATTCAAGTAACTCAACATCCAAATCATATTAGACAGTAAGCATGAATAAGAGTACATTTCATGAGAGCAAAGCAAGACAATTATCCATGAACCCTTATCAAGTCAACAAGTTCAATGACTAAGCAAAGCCCCATAACCTTACTCAATAAAGCAACCCAACAAGAATCATTACTAACACCCTACTTCATACAACATGTCATTTAGATATATATTTTATCTTACTTTAACAAGATAACCAACGCTTACTCATAATTAAACTAGTCAACATATAGTATCAGTGATGTGCAAGTCCTTCATATTCTTATCATAAATCATCATAGACATGAACATACATAATACATCCTCCTAAGACTCCCCTCAAGGCTAACTAGTGTAATGCTTAGGTAGAGTCCCATACCCTACCTAGACTAAGCTGGACCCCTTAGGTTATCCTAGTTAGATTTCAATTCTTTAATTCATTTTACTTTTTTGGAATATCTTGACCTAACCGACATAGACCACATGAGCTAGTGTGGAATCCAGTTTCATAAAACCCTACACGAAAGAAGGCGGACTACTTGCCAAGGTAGTACCAAAACATAAGACATAGCAACTATGTGGATCCACTAGCTAGCATTCCTATGGGGGCAACATAGTTCAAGAACTAGGAGATACAGTTGGGACCCTTTTTATGCTCCGTGCATTGTAGTCTCCAATCTCAAGAGTAATTGAGTGCTCCTACCTTCCCTATGTGGGAAGGAACACTCCTCAATCTAGTTCACTCGGTGCTAAGATAGAGTCCCTTTTTGAAATGTCTTTAAGCTTTTAATTATCAATCATAGATTAGTGTCAGTCATCGGTCTACCCCTTGTATTATTATCATTATTAATGTCTCAATAATAATTGTATGAGTATAAATGCATTCATCATAATTCATATATGTGATGTTAACGCATTGCAAATCACTTTATAATAAGGCACATTAGTATACATCACCATCCTTATAGCATATGCATCTTAAACAACCTCACAACCATAATCAAGACATTTCAATTCAACATATACCCTATCAATACTAAATAAGTCATACTCCAACACAATCATCATGACTTAATCACAATTAACCGCAAATTGAAGTAAGAATATAGATTACAAGACTTACCAAGTCTCCTTCATAGTTCATCACAAGGGTCTTTCCATCAACCCATAAATCAACCCAAATAGGTCATCACATCAACATAATTCAATAACCAACATGATAATAATGCTAGGAGAACAATTCCACAATAATTCAATACTACCTCAAAGCTTAAGACAAGTTAATTAGGTCAATTCTCATCACCTAGATCACTTCTCTGTAGCTAGTATGGAAGACTACAATTCATCTTAATTTGTTAATTATTGGTGTAACAACATCATATAATAGTGATTTAACTAATAATCAAGTCAATTGAATCAATCACAACCCAATTCACATCAAGATCAAACCTAGGGTTAAGGTGAAGAATCATATTCTTCAAATTGAACCAAACAATCACAAATACATGTTAATCTATACATTATATACTAAATAAACCATAAACAACTCATTTCATAACATCATATTTGTAATTAAATGAAATCCACTTGAAAACTGAACTTTATGAAATACTTTTAAGGAGCCCTTTGAGGAAAGAAGTCTCAAAGGTGAATAAGATACCATACCTCTACATTTTATGATGATTTGGTGGTGAAATCCTCCATTTACAGCCCCCAAAACCTCCCCTAGATTGTCTTCAATGGTGCCTCCAAATAGAGAGAGAAAGAGAGAGAAGCAAGAGAGTTTATTTTCTGAGTTGTGTGTAGATTAATGAGGGTTGGGGTCTTTATATGGGGGGGTTAAATTAGTTAATTAACCTTAATTTAATCCTAAAATAACCCCTAAACCCTTTATTTATTATAAAGAATTAATTTAAAATGTGCGGAAAAGTTGCTGACCACATTGACGAGACCACGATTGACGGATCGGTATTCCATCGATGGGCAGACCTGCCTCCATACTGCACAACCATAATTTCAGTCAGAGCGTGGTGAAAGCGGGGGCTTTCTCTATTTTTCTATGTTTTGTTTGACGGTTATCGATGACACCCCGTCGATCCATACACGATTGTCGTCTGCATCTCGTCGATGCAAACTGCCTTGATAATGTTGACAACTTGCGAGGGTCCTCCTTAAGGGACCTTGGTTGGTCCTTGGGGAGTCTTACCTGGATGTTTCAACCACGAGTGACCTTAAACACATGTTATACACCCTTCCACCTAATTTCATGAATTTCCGACTCCTAAAAGCTAGTTAAATAGGCTAACGCACGCTAGTATCCCTTAGAACTAGTTTCCAAACGTCATGGATGTTCTTGGACGTTTTGGTTCCTAAACTTCCTAAATGACCTATATTCATTAAAATAGGTCTTAAAAAGTGTTTATACCCCATGTGCATTAAAAGGGACATTTTACTTGAAATCATACTTCATGTATTTTTGAAAAATCTTTATAAAACTATGATACAATAGAATTTATAAAATCTACACAATCATATAGGCATATTAAACGGCCAAACATTATATAAAATCATACAATGAATTTAAGTCATTTTTGACTCATTTTTCAGTAACTTGATTTACCTTTACAGTGAACTACATCCATTTTAAAGTAACTTGATTTCCCTTTACGTTGAACTACATTCATTTTACAGTGACTCACTTTCTTCCTAATTCCTTATTCTACCAAGTAACCCTCTAGTGATACTTGGTGCAATGCATCACCTTAAGGCCACAAGGAAGTCACACATACAATCCACATAAACCAAAATATACCATCATAGAAGTATAATAAATCATAGACACCTTTAAGTCAAGACCTGAATGACACTACAGTGAACCATAATTTACTTTTCACATATACTAATATCACTTCACATAGAACCTTATAAGACCTTACTCACAATCTCAATCTAGTCTACTAGTGCAATGTACATGTGAAGGCCCATAACCTCACACATACTTAGTAAACCTATTATGAGACCACAGGACTTACATTACATTCATACGTCATCATAATTCATGTCAAGCAAGACATTTATCATATAGTCATTAAGACCAATATTATGCATATACAACAATACCACTTCATATATGCTCATAACATGCATTTCATCACAACAAGTAGACAAATACTACGTCATGGATAAGGAACATATACATAGACACATGCATTAGAACACCTTCCTAGGACTTCCCTCAAGAGCCACTTGTGCAATGAATAGGTGAGGTCCCATAGCCCCACCTACACTAAGAAATTACCCTTAGGTTATACTAGTTAGGGTCCTTAATTTACTTCCATTATCCATCTTACTTTTGGGAAACTATAGCCTTAACCGACACTAAGACCATGGGTGCTACATGGAATTTGGTGTTGTAGAGCCTCACCAATGGAAGGTCTTCTTACTCATCCAAGGTCGAACATTAACACATGATAGCATACTAAGTGAATCACCTGCTAGATCTTATGTTGCAAGCCTAGTCATGGAACTTGGAGGTACATGTGAAAACCTTCTTTATGCCAAATCGGGCATTATGGTTATTCACTTATGGAAACCCTCTATATGCATATTGAGGGACTTTAGTTATTCATCTTATGAGGATTATGGTGACCTATCTTGCTACAATGGGAAGGAAAACCCCTCAACTTCAAGTTCTCTCGGTCCTAAGCTAAGTTTCCTTTTTATTAAAAGCCTTTATTAACATTACTTTATAAAATTAGGCTTAGGAGATTGACTCTTCATATGCTTAGATCATAGGTAATAGATGAAAGTTCATCAACCTAAATCATTTGATAAACCATTTCACATGGAAATAGCATGTGTAATCACCTATCTAGTTTAGGGTACACTTGAGCACACCTTTCAAGACCCCTCTATTGACTAGATCTTCATACATGTGTGTAACACTCTGAAAATTTCATGACTTAGGCTAGAGATTAATCCATAAAATAATGTTTAAAATGATGTTTATAGACCTATATTAATGCAATAAACTAATTTATAAAAGGTTAGAACCAAAACGACAAAGAAAGACCTTGACGTTCGGAAACTAGCTAAATTGAACTAGTTGACGTCCCTATGTTTGGTGAAGGTTTCGAAGTGTCAAAGGAAGTCCAAAACATGTAAAGTTATCCTGGATAGGTAGCATGTAGTACAAATGGTCCAAACATTCGGTAACGACACCCCAAGGACCACCCTAGGGGTTCTTGGAAAGGACCCAAACATGGGTGGGCAGGCTGCCTGGCAGCCTGCGAGCAGGCAAAAGTGGAGGCATGGCGTGCGACACGCGCCTGTCACGAGGTGTTCTGCCTCAAGATTTAAGATTCAACCTCGCGGCGTAAGGCTGACATGCACCTCACTTCCTCAACTCAAAATTTAATAAAAATGACGGGATTTGGCCCCGCAACGCGCAACTACTTCCCAGAATCGTTAAATGTGTATTATTTGTAACTTAACTTATTAAAAAGACCAATTTAAGTGGAGGGTCTTTTGGGTAATTAATAGGACTACTATATATTGATATTAGGTCAGTCTGAGACCACTTTTACACGTCCCAAATCAAATCAAACGAAATTTCTCTCATTCTCTCAAGAACACTCTCTTCTCCAAACTCCATTGAAGAACAAGAAGAGCTTAAGGAAGAAGACGAAGACCTCAAGCTTATCATCCAATTTTCAAGGATTCTTCATCTATAAGGTATGGGTTTTTCATTGTTGGGATTCCTTTCCCCAAGAGGTCCTTTCAAGGATAAGTTTTCAAGAACTTCGAACACTAGGGTTTTTACTCTACAAAATGAATTTTCTTCCTAACCCGAGATTTATGATTTTCAATAAAAAGTAAGTATTTTCTATGGTCTATTCCACACGATTTTATAAGTATGTTGTTAGTTATGTTTGAATTTTGTGTAAGCATGTTCTTATATAGATGATTGTTTCGTATGATTGTTTCTACTACTTGGCAATATAAAAATGTAGGGATTAAAACTAAAACTAGAATGAACTCTTAAATGACCCTTATGCTTTACCCTACATTATGCATGGATCTTTTACATGATTTGAAGAGTTTTTCTTGATTATGATATTGAGTATTTTACTATGTTATGGTTCTGAATGTTGTAAGCTGAATTTAAGTTCTTGAATAAGGTTCTTGGAAGCTAGAGGTAAGTCTTCTAAAGTTTTTAATACTCTACAATGTGTATGTTAGCCTATAGATCATGATGCTATGTTATGGAAGTATGTATGATGTTTTTATGTTTATATGTTGGGCTATGAACATGTAATTTGTGAGATCATGGAAAGCACACGATAAAGCAAGTTATGATATTCTCTTGTACGCTTTACACAAGATAACTATGTTATGTTAATCTCATATACGAAGAGTTGCGATGAAAGGAATTCTCATCTAATCCTAAAGATATCATGATCATGTTTATACAAGGAGTTAATCTCCTTTGACCTATGATAACTTTATGATAAAAATACAACTTAAAGGTTATTCAAGAAAGGGACTTAAGCTAAGCACCGATGAACTAGATATGAGGGGTGTGCCTTCCCTAGTTGGAAGGTAGGTTCACAATGACTCTCATGAGATTGAGGCTGCCATGTAATGTGGAACTATGGATCTCTAATACATCTCCTAGTTATTGAACTATGTTGTCACCATAGGATACAATCTAGTGGATCCACCTAGAATGCTATGTCATGTTTGGTTTTACTTTGTCCTGTAGACCACCTTCTTTTGGTGTGGGCTTTTATGACACCGGATTCCATGTTTAGCTCATATGGTCTATGTCGATTAAGGAAAATGTTCCCTCATGTAAAGTTAAAGACACGTAAATAAACCTTGACTAGGGTGACTTGAGGAGTCTACTTAGTAGAGGTAGGGGTATAGGACCCTACCTAGAAATTGCACAAGTTGACTCTAAGGGAACTCCTAGGAGATTGTTCTTATGTAATATGACTAACATGAAAGGTATGATTTTATGATGCATCATGTTACTCTTGTATGATGTTGGTCTTTAAGATGAATATGTTTATTGGGTTATATTGTTAAATGAAGTGATGGCTACTTATGTTACAAGTTATATGAACCAAAGCTTTACTAATGGTCTACTTGGTTGTGTGGGGTTATGGGGCTTCACATGACCATTGCACTTTTATGTTGTGGATGGGATCATTGGTAAGTGCTTTGTATGCTATGTGACGTGATCTATTGAATATGAAAAGTTAATATGACTCTATGATAATATGTCTTTGCTTACGATCATGATTTATATTGATGGAATCATTTACTTGTATATGTTATATGGTATGTGAATTGAAGACTTTCATATGACTTAGCATGTTTTCTAAATATATGATAAATAATTCATTTTCATGCATGTACTTAAATATTATGGGCATATACCCCTACTTAGTACATTTGGCGTACTAACCCCATTACTTTATATTACTACAACTGTAGGTTCCGGCCATTAAAGTTTAAGGAGGTTTATTTTAAAAAGCTTGGAACTCTTTATCCAAGCCTTGGTAGGTCCTCATTTTTGGGACGCTATCAATTATATTCCAGGTTATGAAGACTTCAGTAGATATTAGGAATATCCTATTTCCATCATGTTTCTTTCGATTCTTTTGTATGAAGGCCTATATGGCATATTTATTATGCATAGGCTAAGTCCAAATTTGCACTCTCTAGATGGTTTTATATATAGGAGACAATTTCTTAAAATATCATATGGTTTATGAATGATAAGTATGAAGTACAAGTATACTTCAAGTAGAATGTAAAAGTTTTAATTTCCATAATTTTTACCGGTCACAGGTTATGACGAATGCTAATGGCTTCTCTGAGTCCTCTGAGAGGATGACGACGCCGGTCTCATCTGGGGTATCCTCTTCACGTGTGATAAACTTTGTATTAGAGGATGAGGTTAAATATCCTTAGAATCAATGGCTCTAAACCACGTTGCCTAGTGTCTTGTTCATGGTTGTGCAGTGCGCCATAATTATGGATGAGAGGTTATGTGATGACTAGGAAACTTCTCTTTTTTTGATACTCCTATATCGTGCCTTTAAAATTTTGACACTATGTGTCTTTTAGCATCTAATCTCTTTATTATGGTTATAGAGGATGAACACAAGAAGGACATCCACGAGAAGAGTAGGAGAAGATATTGTTAATATGGGAGCTACTCCCCAAGGCAATCGAATGCTCCTCAAGTGCAAGTTTCTGCAAATGATCAAGTTCCGTTAAATCCTCCAGCTATGATGGATGGTGAGGTGAGGGCAGCATTGTTTCAAATGTCCCTAGCCATCACCACCCAAGATCAAGCCATCACAGCTCAAGCTAACGGGGAGGTTGTTCCTTGGGAGAACCAACATGCTAGTACCGTGGCTAGTCATTTGAGAGACTTCACAAGGATAAATCCACTCATGTACTTTGGAATAAAAGTTGATGAAGACCCCCAAGATTTCCTTGATGAGGTCTACAAGATCTTGTTTGCTACAGGGGTGAGTACTACTGAGAAAGCAGGACTTGCTACCTATCAACTCAAGGACATGGCTCAGACATGGTATAACCAGTGGATGAATAATCGGGCCTTAGAAGATGGTCATGTGACTTGGGAGATCTTCAAAAAGGCCTTTCTTGACAGATTCTTTCCAAGGGAACAAAGAGAAGATAAGGTATATGAGTTAATAAACCATCATCAAGGAGGTATAAGTGTTAAGGAATACTCCTTGAAATTCATTAAGCTTTCCAAATATGTTTCTTCTTTGGTTTCTAATTCTAGGGATTAAATGAGTAGCTTTGTAACGGGCGTATTCGAAGTGCTTGAAGAAGAATGTCGTGCATCAACGATTTATGACAATATGGATATTTCTAGGTTGATGGTACATGCTCAACAGATTGAGGAAAGTCGTCTAAGGAAGAGGAATAGGAAAGCTAAGAGGGCAAAGTCGTTTAAAAGTGGTTCTTCTGAGAGTAGGCTTGATGTCCAAGACAAGCCTAAGTTTAAGAAGAGGTTTTCAAATCAGGTTCTTGCTAATTTCTCCAATAATCGCAATGATTGAGGTTCTAATCCTAAACTTCAAAAAGGGAGAAATGTCGATCCACCAAAAGAGAAACCAACTTGAGATAAGTGTGGTAAGAAACATGTGGGTGAATGTCTTGTTAGGACTAAGAGTTGGTATGGTTTTGGAAAGGGTGGCCATATGGTGAAAGATTACCCTAATGTAAGAATCCAAGGCAAGGATAATGGTCAAGCTCAACCAAGTGGTCCTAGTTCTGAAGCTCCAAAAATGAATTATTTTTATGCACTCAAGGATAGGGGTGAACAAGAAAGCTCTCCTGACATTGTGAGGGGTATGTTACAAGTTTTCTATGTTAATGTCTATGCATTATTTGATCCAGGTGCTACTCTTTGCTTTGTTAAACCTATAATAGCTAGGAAGTTTGATGTACTTCGTGATGTTTTAATTGAACCCTTTTCAGTTTGTACCCCAATGGGTGACTCTGTAGTTTCAAAAAGAGTCTATAGGAAATGTCCTTTGATGTTGCCCAATAGAGTTTCTCTTGCTCATTTGGTAGAACTTGACATGTTTAATTTTGATAAAATCTTGGGTATGGATTGGCTTCATGATTGTTTTGCTTCCATAGATTGTAGAACAAGGGTAGTGAAATTTCAATTCCCTAACGAACCTATTCTAGAGTTGAAGGGGAAAATTCTATGCCAAGGGGCCTAATTATTTACTGTTTGAAGGCTTGTAAGATGATAGCCAGGGGTTGTTTATACCATGTGGTGAGAGTTAAGGACCTAGAATGTGAAATTCCTTCTATTGAGTCAGTCCCTGTAGTGAGAGAATTCCAAAAGGTTTTTCCTAAAGACCTTCTAGTAGTTCCTCCCGAACGGGAAATTGACTTTGCCATTAACTTTTTACCATATATGAATCCCATTTCAATTCCTCCATATAGGATGGCTCCGGCTGAATTGAAAGAGATGAATCTCCAACTCAAAGATTTATCACAAAAGGGTTTCATTCAACCTACTATTTCTCCATGGGGTGCTGCAGTCTTATTTATCAAGAAGAAGGATGAGTCACTTAGAATGTGCAGTGATCATCGCCAACTCAATAAGGTTACCATAAAGAACAAGTATCCTCTTCCTAGAATTGATGATCTATTTGATCAACTCCAAGGTGCTAGTTACTTTTCCAAGATTCACTTAAGGTCGAAATTTCACCAACTTAGGGTGAGAGGTGAACACGTTCCCATAACAACTTTCCGAATTAGATATGGTCACTATGAATACCTAGTTATGTCTTTTGGGTTAACGAATGCCCTGGAGGCGTTCATGGACCTAATGAATAGAGTGTTCTGAGATTGCCTAGACTCATTTGTGATTGTGTTCATTTATGAAATTTTGATATACTCCAAGAATGAAGATGAGCATGAAGTTACTTGAGGTTGGCCTTGCAAGTCCTCAAACAACACCAACTTTATGAAAAATTTAGCAAGTGTGAGTTTTGGTTAAGGTCGATTGCTTTTCTTGGCCATATTATCTATGATGATGTGGTAGAACTGTATTTGAAAAGACAGATGCAGTCAAAAATTGGCCTAGACCTTTGACTCCCACAGGCATAAGGAGTTTCTAGGGTCTAGCCGGCTATTATAGAAGATTTCTTGGTGTATTTTCGTCCATTACTTCTCCTTTGACATCTTTGACCCAAAAGAAGCTGAAGTTTGAGTGGTCAGAAGCTTGTGGGAAAGGTTTTCAAGAGTTGAAAGATAAACTTACCTCCGCTCCAATTTTGACCTTACCGGAGGGCAATGAAGGCTTTGTAGTGTATTGTTATGCTTCCCGAGTGGCATAGGTATGTGTCCTCCGGTAACATGGAAAGGTGATTGCTTATGCTTCTAGGCAACTCAAAGTTCATGAGAAGAATTACCCAACTCATGATCTTGAGTTAGTCGATGTAGTTTTTACCTTGAAAATATAGAGACATTACTTGTATGGTGTGCATGTTGATGTACTTACTGACCATTAAAGTCTTCAATATGTGTTTACACAAAAAGAATTAAAAATCTCCAACACAGAAGATGGTTAGAATTGTTGAAGGATTATAATATGAGTGTCTTTTACCACCCCGGCAAAGCCAATGTGGTTGAGGATGCTTTGTGTCGAATGACTATGGGTAGTGTGTCTCATGTGGAGGAAGAGAAGAAAGAGTTTGTGAAAGATGTTCATAGGTTGGCTCGCTTAGGTGTGCGGTTAGAAGATTCTCCAAATGGTGGTTTCATGGTCCATCATAACTCCGACTCATCATTAGTGGTCGAGGTGAATTCTAAGCAACATCATGATACAGTATTGATGGAGTTGAAGGAATTGGCACTTGGTAAGCTCAATGAGTAATTCTTTCAAGGGGAGGATCGTGTTTTCTTAGGTACCAAGGGAGATTATGTGTACCCGATGTTGAGGATTTGAGAAATCGAATTCTAGAAGAAGCTCATGGCCTTGCAAGTCCTCAAGGAACACAAACTTTATGGAAAATTTAGCAAATGTGATTTTGGTTAAGGTCGATTGCTTTTCTTGGCCATATTATCTCTTGTGATGGTGTAGAAGTTGATTCGAAGAAGACAGATGCGGTTAGAAATTGGCCTACACCTTTGACTCCCACAGACATAAGGAGTTTCTTGGGCCTAGCCGGCTATTATAGAAGATTTCTTGATGGATTTTTGTCAATTACTTCTCCTTTGACATCTTTGACCCAAAATAAGGTGAAGTTTGAGTGGTCGGAAGCTTGTGAGAAAGGTTTTCAAGAGTTCAAAGATAAGCTTACCTCCGCTCTAGTTTTGACCTTACCGGAGGGCAATGAAGGCTTTGTAGTGTACTGTTATGCTTCCCGAGTGGGATAGGGATGTGTCCTCCTGCAACATGGAAAGGTGATTGCTTATGCTTCTAGGCAACTCAAAGTTCATGAGAAGAATTACCCAACTCATGATCTTGAGTTAGTCGATGTAGTTTTTACCTTGAAAATATAGAGACATTACTTGTATGGTGTGCATGTTGATGTGCTTACTGACCATTAAAGTCTTCAATATGTGTTTACACAAAAGGAATTAAAAATCTCCCACAAAGAAGATGGTTAGAATTGTTGAAGGATTATAATATGAGTGTCTTTTACCACCCTAGCAAAGCCAATGTGGTTGAGGATGCTTTGTGTCGAAAGACTATGGGTAGTGTGTCTCATGTGGAGGAAGAGAAGAAAGAGCTTGTGAAAGATGTTCATAGGTTGGCTCGCTTAGGTGTGCGGTTAGAGGATTCTCCAAATGGTGGTTTCATGGTCCATCATAACTCCGACTCATCATTAGTGGTCGAGGTGAAAAATCTAAGCAACATCATGATACACTATTGATGGAGTTGAAGGAACCGGTACTTGGTAAGCTCAATGAGTCATTCTTTCAAGGGGAGGATGGTGTTCTTAGGTACCAAGGGAGATTATGTGTACCCGATGTTGAGGATTTGAGAAATTAAATACTAGAAGAAGCTCATGGTTCTCGCTATTCTATACATCCAGGTGCCACCAAAATGTATCATGACCTTAGAGAGTACTATTGGTGGGATGGTTTAAACAGGGACATAGCAGAGTTTGTTGCTAAGTGTCCAAACTTCCAAAAAGTTAAAGTTGAGCATCTCAAACCGGATGGGTTAACCAAAATCATGGATGTTCCTACACGGAAGTGGGAAGCCATCAATATGGACTTTGTTTGTGGGTTGCCTCGAAACCGAAAGCAAAATTATTCTATATGGGTTATTGTAGATAGGTTGACCAAATCTGTCCATTTTATTCTTGTTAAGTCCACTTATACGGCTGAAGACTATGCAAGGATATAGATTAATGAGATTTTGAGTCTTCATGGGATTCCTTTGTCAATTATTTCGGATAGAGGTGCCCAATTCACTTCTCTTTTTTGGAAGGTTTTCCAAAAGGGTTTAGGTACTCAAGTGAAATTTAGTACCACTTTTCTTCCTCAGACGGATGGTCAAGCGGAACTTACCATTCAGACCCTTGAGAACATGTTAAGAGAATTTGTCATTGATTTCAAATGAAGTTGGGATGATCACTTACCTTTGATCGAGTTCTCTTACAACAATAACTATCTTTCGAGCATCTCCATGGCACCTTTTGAAGCTCTTTATGGTAGAAGGTGTAGATCTCTGGTTGGATGATTTGAGGTTGGTGAGTCCTCACTCCTTGGTCCAGATATTATCTATGAAGATATAGAGAAGGTTCGAATCATAAGGGATAGATTGAAGATAGCCTATAGTCGGCAAAAGTCTTATGCTGACAATATAAAAAGAGATACTGAGTTTGAAATAGGTGATCATGTCTACTTGAAGATTTCACATATGAAAGGGGTGATGATTTCGGTAGAAAGGGGAAGTTAAGTCTCTGGTATGTTGTTCCCTATGAGGTTCTACAACGAATTGGGAAGGTTTCCTATGAGTAGAAACTACCTAGTGAACTAGCTTCAGTCCATCCGGTGTTTCATGTGTCTATGCTCAAGAAATGCATAGGTGACCTAGTGTCTATTCTACCTATTGAAGGTTTAGGAATTGATGAGAACCTCTCCTATGAAGAGGTTCCGGTTGAGATCCTAGATCGCTAAATCAAGAAGTTGAGAAACAAGGCGTTTGCCTCTATAAAATTTCAATGGAGGAACCATCTTGTTGAGGGTGAAACATGGGAGGCTAAAGCCGACATGAAGTCCCTATACCCTCATCTCTTTACTCCTTAAGGTTAGACATTCATCTTAATTGAGAAAGTAATGCATGATCATGAAATTGACTTCTAAATAGGTGCATGTCTGGTAAATGTTGTACCAACTAGAATTTTAAGTAAATACCTTCATACACTATTCTTACACTTATGTGAAACATGTATGCATATGTTTTCTTGATATTTTGTGGTTTTGTTGCCATTTTGAGAAGAATGATAGCATGGTGAATCTTTGATGCATTTTGAGCTTATGATAAGGTTGAGAAGGAAATTCCTCACTATGTGTTATGAATATGGAGCTCTTATATGTTGTGTATCATGAATTGAGCCAAAACAACTAAGAAAGATCTTGACGTTCGGAAACTAGCTAAATTGAACTAGTTGACATCCGTATGTTTGGTGAAGGTTTCGAAATGTCAAATGAAGTCCAAAACTTGTAAAGTGACCTTGGATAGGTAGTATGTAGTACAAAGAGTCCAAACATCCAGTAACGACACCCCAAGGACCACCCTAAGCATCCTTGGGGAGGACCCAAACATGGGTGGGCAGGCTGCCTGGCACCTGCGAGTAGGAAGAAGTGGAAACATGGCGTGCGACGCGCGCCTGCCACAAGGTGTTCTGACTCAAGATTTAATAGTCAGCCTCGCAATGCGAGTCTGACACGTACCTCATTTCCTCAACTCAAAATTTAATAAAAATGATGGGATTTGACCCCGCGACGCGCAGCTACTTTCCAGAATCGTTAAAGTCGTATTTTTGGTAATTTAACTTATTAGAAAGACCCATTTAAGTGGAGGGTCTTTTTGATAATTAATAGGACGACTATATATTGATATTAGGTCAGTTTTAGACCACTTCTACACGTCCTATACCAGATCAAACGAAATTTCTCTCATTCTCTCGAGAACACTCTCTTCTCCAAACTCCATTGAAGAACAAGAAGAGCTTAAGGAAGAAGACGAAGACCTCAAGCTTTTCACCCAATTTTCGTGGATTCTTCATATCTAAGGTATGGGTTTTTCACTCTTTGTATTACTTTCTCCAAGAGGTCGTTTCAGAAATAAGTTTTCAAGAACTTCAAACACTAGGGATTTTACTCTACAAAACAAATTTTCTTCCTAACCCTATATTTATTATTTTCAATGAAAAGAAAGTATTTTCTATGGTCTATTTCACATGATTAGATGAGTATGTTGTTTGTTATGTTTGAATTTTGTGTGAAGCATGTTCTTATCTAGATGATGGTTTCGTATGATTGTTTCTACTACTTGGTAATATGAAAATGTAGAGATTGAATTTAAGACTAGAATGAACTCTTAAATGACCCTTATCCTTTACCCGACATTATGCATGGATCTTATACATGATTAAAAGAGTTGTTCTTTATTATGATACAGAGTATTTTACTATGTTATGGTTCTGAATGTTGTAAGTTGAACGTAAGTTCTTGAATAAGGTTCTTGGAAGCTAGAGGTAAGTATTCTAAAGTTGTGAGTACTCTACAATGTCTATGTTAGCCTATAGATCATGATGTTTTATTATGGAAATATGTATGATGTTGTTATGTGTATATGCTGGGCTATGAACATGTATTTGTGAGATCATGAAAAGCACACGATAATTCAAGTTAAGATATTCTCTTCTACGCTTTACACAAGATGACTATCTTAAGTTAATCTCACATACGAAGGGTTGCGATGAAAGGAAATTCTCATATAATCCTAAAGATATCATGATCATGTTTATAAAAGGAGTTAATCTCCTATGACCTATGATAAGTTCATGATAAAAATACAACTTAAAGGTTATTCAATAAAGGGACTTAAGCTAAGCATCTATGAACTAGTTATGAGGGGTGTCCCTTCCCTAGTTGGAAGGTAGGTTCACAATGACTTTCATGAGATTGAGGCTGCCATGTAATGTGGAACTATGGGTCTGTAATACATCTCCTAGTTCTTGAACTATGTTACCACCATAGGATACTAGCTAGTGGATCCACCTAGAAAGCTATTTAATGTTTGGTTCTACTTTGGTCGGTAAACCACCTTCTTTGGGTGTGGGGTATTATGACACCGGAATCCATGTTTAGCTCACATGATCTATATTGGTTAAGGCAAATGTTCCTTCATGTAACATGAAAGACAAGTAAATGAACGTTGACTAGGCTGACTTGAGGAGTCTACTTAGTAGAGGTAGGGTATGGGACCCTACCTAGACATTGCACAAGTTGACTCTAAGGGAAATCCTAGGAGATTGTTCTTATTTAATATGATTACATGAAAGATATGATGTTTATGATACATGATGTTGGTCTTTATGATGAATATGTTATTGGGTTATATTGTTAAATGAAGTGATGACTACTTATGGTACAAGTTATATGAACCAAAGCTTTACTCATGGTCTCCTATCTTATCTACTTGGTTATGTGGGTTATGGGGCTTGACATGACCATTGCACTTGTAGGTTGGTCATGGGATCATTGATAAGTATTTTGTATGTTATGTTACATGATCTATTGAATATGAAAAGTTAATATAACTCTATGATAATATGTCTTTGCTTAGATCATGCTTTATGTTCATGGAATCCTTAACTTGTATATGTTATATGGCATGTGCATTGAAGACTTTCATATGCCTTAGCATGTTTTCTAAAGATATGATAAATGATACTTTTTCATGCATGTCCTTAAATGTTATGTGCATATACCCATACTTCGTACATGTGGCGTACTCACCCCATTACTTTACATTACTACAACTGTAGGTTCCGACCATTGAAGTTTAAGGAGGTCGATTTGAAGAAGCTTGGAACTCTTTCTCCAAGCCTTGGGAGGTCCTCATGTTCGGGATGTTATCAATTATATTCCGGCTTATGAAGACTTTATTAGATATAAGGAATATCCTATTTCCATCATGTTTCTTTGGATTGTTTTGTATTAAGGCTTATATGGCATATTGATTATGTATAGTCTAAGTCCAAATTTGCACTCTTTAGATGGTTTTATATATGTGAGACAATTTCTTAAAATATCGTATGGTTTATGAACGATAAGTATGAAGTCTAATTATACTTCAAGTAGAATGTCAAAGTTTTAATTTTCCGCAATTTTTACTGATTACATGTTATGAAGAATGCTTAGGGCTTCTCTGAATCCTCTGAGAAGACGACGACGCCGGTCTCATCTGGGATATGCGCTCCGTGTGTGAAAATATGTGTGTACACTTATATGTGAGCAAAGCTTGCACATAACACATAAATGTCACACATGTTCATATATCAATGCATAATTCTATAGGTGTAACTATATGATTAATCCTTTCATATCAACACTTTAAGACACTTTGCACATTCATACTTCATAAAATCATATACTTAACATCATAGGATATAAATCATACTCATAACATGCTCATACAATCCTATTAATGTACTTAGAAGCCAAACATAGGAACTATTCTATCAAGGTACACATGTGCATTGCATAGACAAGGTTCCATGCCCTTACCCATACTAGTACACCTATCAAGTCATCCCAGTTAAGGAATACATAACATACTTCACATAAATTTACCTTACATGCATAGTAGTAGACATTTAGTGAATATGAGAACAATATTTCGTTAGACACCATGACCCTTTGCTACATCGTAAGTAAGCATAATGTTTGAGTGTGTGTGTGCATTGGTCAACATGATCACCTAATGTCTATCAACCACAACATTTAGGCATCCACCGTCTTAAGACCACAATGCACAACTAATTACATGCTTATAACACTAGCTACATAACCTAGATTCGCAACTAGAATAGAAGACTAGGTACAAGTTACACATAGTGTGATCATCATAACCACAGACTCATATATTTATAAATTTTCCTTCAAGGACATAGTAAACACATATATATAATGACAATAAAATAAACACTGCCACCATAAGTGGACCATACCAAACAATGCAATGCAAGGCTTCATCAACTACAATAATATAGAAAAGTAGAGGACAAAAGTAGACTTTACCAATTCATCAACCTTTCGATAAACATTGATCAATACACCTTTTTAATCAACAATACATGTATAGGGTAGTAGCTAAATGTACTTTAATCATGAAAGAAACCATGTACAAGTCGTTACAAGATCATACTACAACTTAATGCAATACATCATTATTAGAAAGTAGAGAGTTATAGATCATCAACCAATTTCCCTAGTATTGATCATCAATTATATTTTATCAATAATATACATTTAGAGCAGTAGCTAAAACGATAGAACATCATAGCTCTTCATCTACCCTAGAATATAGATCATATTATATACATCACCATATCAAGCCTACAGGCTAGAAAAATGAATCCTTACCAATTCAATTGTTATCTATTCATATTGGCTAAATTATACCTGATTATCATCACATCACGTGTAGGCAGTAGCTAAGATAATTCACCATAATCGAGTCACATAACAACCATCCTAATGTCAAGATCACAAGTTACTACACGATAGACTAGCCTTATTCAAAATCTTCAAATTTGACCCCCATTGATCATTACTCAACAATTCATCATTAATGCACATACTAGACAGTAGGTATAAGCATATTAACATAATTGAATCACAATTCGATATACATGAGATCAAGATCATAAAGTCATACATAGGCTAAAATTGAGTTTGTGAGGGAGAATGGGTTAATAGTGAAATTGGATTGAAAATCACCTCCAAGTTAGTAGATAATCATCAATAAATTAATATAATGCTTCTGAAATAAATTCGATAAAGAAGCCATCGCTAGATTGAAGAAGAAGAGATCTGATCATGGAACTTCATTGAAAACTTTGAAGAGGACTCTCTAGATGAAAGATTAACTAGATATGAAGGATCACCATACCTTTATTATATGAAGAACCCACTAAAAATTGGTGAATAACCCATGGAAATACAAGCTGACCTTGAACTTCACCTTCAATGGAGGTAATCTAGAGAGGATATTTTGGGAGAGGGAGGTTTTGATTTTGAATTAAGGATTGGGTATGGTCTATTCACGTGTTTAACCAACGTAATATACCCAAAAATAGGTAAATAAACCGCCTAGGGTCAGCTTAGCACGAGGGGTGAATTTCCCATTCACCCAATAACTAGGCAGCGTGCATGGCAGTAACTGAAGCCTGCATCGACGGCCAGCCATTGACGCCACATTGGCCCATCGATGGAATTTCTGTGGCTTCCGTCGTTTGGGTCTTAGGCTATTCTTTGGCTGAGCCTTCCCCAGGCTAAGTTTTCATCAACTCCTCCCATAGACGGGTCTTTATTCAACTGACGAGGCGTCGTTTGGCTTCAGTTGATTGACACTGCCAAGGCAGTGTCTCCACAACCTATGGGTCCTTCTTGAGGGCCTCTTGCGGGGCCCTTGGGGAGTTGTACCCTGGCGTTTCCAACGTAAATTTATACCTTAACATTTAAAGGACCTTCCACATCATTTTCACCCGAAACAATTACACGCAACACCTTCAAATATGCTAGGCATACTCAAGACACACACATGCATGTCTCAAGGATCAACTTTCGAACGTCTTGGATGTTCTTGTACGTTTGAGCTCCAAACTTCATCAAACTATATAAACTAATTATAAACATAATTATTACTCATATAAGGACCTCACAAGCTAATTACACACACATAAACACATAACAACGTATAAGGCCCCTTAGGTGACTAGTCGTCGAACGTCTTGGTCGTCCCTTGACGTTTGACTTCCAAATCAATTCAAATCAATCATGCATACTTTAACACGCTATATTAACATTTAAACAAGATTATAGGCACAAGTGAGTATCTAGATACCCTAACTCAATTTTGGGGGTCTTATAGCTTCTTAACTTCTAAGAATTGACTCTTTAACTTTTTTGACTTTGATCTTAACTTCCTTGAATTGGATTATGTATTCAAGGTTAATGATGTGATGTTTATGGATGATTTCGTGATGTTATATGTACTTTATATTGTTAGAATTAACTAAGAAACATAGATATATCACTTAGGAACTAGTATGAAAAAGGTGGGGAAGAAATGGGGAGAACTTGCATCCCTGGCGCTCTGAGAGGCATGGGGCGCCAACCCTCATCTTACAGAGAACAGGCTAGGTCACTCTGATTGGCGCGGCCACCCAAGTCCCTTCGGACAGAAATTTTCCTTGGGGACATTGAAAGGTGCAGCGCCTTAACCCCTATCCCCAAGTGTTCTCGACTTTTCTCTTTTGTTTTCATCTTTGAACCATATAAACTTCCATGGTTTTGTACCCAACACTTAGTATCATTAGGAATATCAATATACAATAGATTCAACCCCAAACTACTACTAGAAACATGAATCAAAACTTCAACACCTCAACCATCAAGAGTTCAATGAAAACTTCAACAATGTTCTTCAATAACTCACTTTCCTAACATTCAAATACTTAGATTCTGAATGTAAACAAGATTGGTGTGTGGGTGAACTAACCCAACATTATATGATATTATATTTCTTTTTAGGGATCATCCCCAGTGAATTCCACACACAAAGCTCTAGTTCTTGGCAATTCTTGATTTCTCTCCTCTTTTCTCTTCTTTTCTCTCTTCTCCAAGCCCTAGCGCGAATTTTATTTTTTCTAAACTGAACAAAGGTCTGGTTTTACCCAATTAATCCTTAAAAAAACGATTAACTTAATTAGGTAAGGAAAAAATAACTTTGCCCTTGCCAAATCCGGATTGGACTTTCCTTAATCCAACAGGCCAACTTCCGAAAGGCATAACTCACTCATACAATATTGAAATTGCGCAAAATCGGCGACATTGAAAAGATTATGCTAAGGGATTTCCAACCATATATGGAACTATTCCTAACTCATTCTGATCTAGGATTTATGATAATTTGAAAATTACCAAAACTCACTTTCTTAATTAGATAAATTTTCTAGATTTTCTTATTCTATCCAAAAATAAGTATTTTCATATTTCAAGCACTTTTCTAGTCGTTTCTAGGTGGGATATGTTACAATAAGTATAACCCCAAGGAGGGGTCACCAATGTTGTGTTTCGTAGGACATTCGGATCTTGAGCCAAGTTGTGACCAACCAAGCTGACAACAGAGAGAGAATCTTCATGAAGTGGCTCATACTTCAAGGATCACTGTGTTCTTAAGGATGAAATCACCAAGATTCACTTGTTCAAGTGTTACTGAGGATCCAAAAAACTTTGTTGAGGAGACTAGAAGGTTTTTGAGATCATGCATGTTGCTAAAGTTAAGAGGGTGGAATTAGTTGCATACCAAATGAAGGGTGTCGCTAGTATCTGGTTTGATCAATGGAAGAAGAACCGAGATGAGGGTGGACCACTGGTGAGTTTGGCTGTGTTTGAGGAGGCCTTTGCATTTCTGTCCCCGAGAACTGAGAAAAACAAAGGTACAAAAGTTCCTAACTCTTAAGCAGGATTCTTTGACTGTTCATGAGTACAGGACGAAATTGCCACAACTTTATTGTATGCTCCGGAGATGGTTGATGACACGAGTAAAAGGATAAGTTTATTCGTTGTTGGCTGATCTTGTCTTTCAAGCAAGCAAGGCAAGACAGATATGCTAATATGGGATATAAACATAGAAAAACTTATGACCCATATGCAACAATTTGAGGAGGACAAGATGAGTGACAAAGAAGAGTTTAAGAATAAAGGAGAGCTAAGACATCAAGGAATGAGTCCGAGCAACAAAAGGGTGATGTGAACCAGTCATCCTTCCAACAAAAATGAAAGATACATGTTACATGATCTACTAGTGCACCGGCACCAAAACACAAAGGTGACTACAATAGTCAAAATTCATAAAATTTTAGATCTAGGCCTGCTCATTCTCAAGGTAGTGTGGCACAAGGGGGTAGTAAGATTCCTGCATGTACTAAGTGTGGTAGGAGCCACTTAAGGTTGTGTCATGATGGCTCTACTAGTTGTTTCAAGTGTGACCAGAATGGTCATTTTATGAGAGTGTGGCCAATGAACTTGAAGGGAAATGGTAATGGGGGCAATAGAGCCGAGTCTTCTTCAGTTGCTCCAACACACAAAAATTCATCTAGAGGAGCTACTTCAGGGGAAGGCGTAGGAGGAAATCATCTTTATGTTATTACTAGTCGCCAAGAGCAAGAACAACATATGTTGTCACTGGTATAATTCAAATCTTTAACTTTGATGTTTATAGTTTTCTAGATCCAGGAGCGAGTTTATCCTTTGTAACTCCTTATGTTACGATGAATTTTTTATGTTCATCATGAGAAACTTCTTGAGCCCAGTGTTTCTAACCTTATTTACGTTGATGCAAAGATATTAAAGGTGTAGGTACACATTCGAGCAAAGCCCTCCTTCTAATAGGAATTGTCTTATGAGGGTGAAATGCTCTCGTGACGCCTTTTGAGTTGACAGTCGCAGATTGAATCCCACCGCTACGAACGACATCTCATGAAATATTTAACGACAATGTCCTCAATACTAATTTCTCAGCTTCTACTTCATTCATCCATTTCTTCCATTATTTTTTCAACAATTTGTTCAAATCTGAAAACCTATATCCTCCTACACAAAAATTAGATTTCTCCATAACAATCCCAACATCACTTACCTCGTATATTTGTTACCTCCACCAATTATAACACTAGTTTGTAGCATATTTTTCATCCAAGGTTTAAATGCAGTCAACATCATTTATATTGTCTTAGATATGCCTTCAATCATTTTCTTGAGCAAAATAAAGTTTCATGCATCTTACAGTAAGATTTATATTTCATGCGCGCAATGACACGAGACAACATTAGCATTGAATTGTGTGATTACATCAGTGGAAACAAGAATGTTACCATCATCATATATGACATTAATGGTTGTGCTAGTGTTTGAGGGGTTGGGATCATTGGAATCAACACCGAAAGACCTCATGCTAGGAAAATTGTTCAAGCTAAAATATTACTAAGATAAAAGATGTCTTGTTAAATTGACTAAGGGGATTTCTTTATATAAAAAGTATTTTTTACTGATTTGATTCGAAGTAGAAATCTATTAACAAAAATTTTACCTAAATAGAATCGTAAATTTATAGTCTTGTTATTAGTTCTGTTAGATTAGGAATGGAAATTAAATAGGATACTGCTCCTAGTTCAATTAGGAATTTAGGATTATGAAAAAGGAATGTTTCCTAATATTTAATTAGTGAGAAATTTTTTTAGGGACCTCTTTTTTTGTTCAAGTAATTAACTTCCTTATTTTTATATTTTTCATATATCGGTGGATCGATGATTTTAAAAACTCCTCACATTATAACTACGATATTTTTTCACATTGATATTTATTAGTCTCCAATATGGTCTAGGAATTGGGTTGGCCTAGCCTAGACCGTGATTTGATAGGGCTAGGCTACAATTTTTGGAGCCCATTTAAGAAAAGGGTTTTTGTAGCCCGATCTGAATAAGTCTGCCGATTTGTGGGGCTTGAGAAATATGGATAGGGCGTACTCGTATGTCAAATAATAAGTTAATTAAAATAAAAATAAAATAGATTTTTAAAAATAACAAGAGTCTAAACTCAATATATGTTTTAAGTTTGAATTATTAAAATTTAATCATAAATTATGTTTAAAAAATAGGTACTACATAAAATAAAAATTCCCTGAAATTTCTAGAGATTCACTATATAGACCGTAGCCTATGGAATATCATAGCTTTTGTGTTTTATTATGATTATTGGAAAACAATCATGTTAATATTTCTATTTAGTTATTTATGTTTTTACTTGAAATCAAACCTAACAAATATTATAAATATATTTCTATTTGTGGATTTGATTAACAAGTAGTAACACTAACACCATTTACTATTATCTTGTCGCTATATATATATATATATATATATATAGAGAGAGAGAGAGAGAGGGAGGGAGAGAGTTTTGTGTTATATATATGATTATTGGAAAACAATCATGTTAATATTTCTATTTAGTTATTTATGTTTTTTACTTGAAATCGAACTTAATAAATATTATAAATATATTTTATTTGTGGATTTGATTAACAAGTAGTAACACTAACACCATTTACTATTGTCTTGTCGATTATATATATATATATATGAGAGAGAGAGAGAGAGATATTTATTCTTCCTAATTTTTGATATCCATGTTCTCTATATTTTTATATTTAACAAATGTAATTACAAAACATAAATTTAACAACATTTTTTTTTGTAGTTTCTAGATTTCTTTTTTGTTCTGATTTAGGACAGTGCCATTTTTTAGTTTTTTGGATTAAGGCCATGTTAAGGTCTGAATTTTTTTAATTTTCCATCTGTATTTTGGTTAATAAAAGGTCGAGTTTAGACAACTTTCATTTAAACAAGAGTAAATTTCAGGTTTAGCAAACATAAAAATCATATTCATATGCTATAGTTATAGTTTGTATAATTATGCTCCAAAGAAAACTTTATGTTTTTTATGGTTATTAATATGTATATTTTTGCATACATATACAAAAGAATCAATTGTATAATCCGTTTTGGTATACATATACAAAAGAATCAGTTGTATAATTTATGTTTGTATGAATTGAGAAAGAGAGAAAGACAAAAGAAAATTGGGCAGGGGAATGTGTATTTGTATAATATAATATATAGGAAGAAAATATATTTATTTGTATTTGTATATACAATTTTCTCTCGCTTTATACATACACAAATACAATTTATACAATTTTATTTGTATAAAGTAAGAGAGGAGAGTGAGAGTGGTAAGCGAGATCTGGGAAAGTGGTGATCGACATTCTCTATGGAGGGAGACGAACGAAAAGATATGTATATATACAGTTTTCTATATCTTTATACAAACAAAAAAATATTTTATACATTTGTATTTATATAAAATGAAAAGGCAAGGGAGAGACTCGCAGCGGGCAATCGAGAGTGGCGAGTGAGAAATTAAGGGAGAGAAGTGAATAAAAACTGTTGCTACGGGTTATAATTAAATCAAATTATGGTTAGAGAAATTAATTTGAAGTAATAGTTGACTATCTGATACAATTTCCCCTATTGAAAAAGATAGTATTACAAAATATTTCATAATTAAATTATGTTTTATTTTATTTTAAAGGGAAAATGCATAAGTACCCTCAACTTATGCCTGAAATATCAAAGACACACATATACTATACTAAGGTCCTATTACCTCCCTGAACTTATTTTATATATAATTTCTACCCCTTTTTGGCCTACATGATACTAGGTTGAAAAAAATGTCAACACATGTTGGGCCCACAAGATGGTGCCACGTAGGCCAAAAATGGATAGGAAATTATTTATAAAATAAGTTCAAGGGGTAATAGGACCTTAGTATAGTATAAGTGTGTCTCTGGGATTTCGGGCATAGGTTGAGGGAGTACTTGTGCATTATCCCTATTTTAAAAAAATGAAAGATAAAGAATATTTTCTATTGATGTTTTTTTTTAATTATGATGCATTTTTCATTTCTCATTCTTATATTGTCACGTCTAGAGGCTACCCCCTTGACGTAACATGAGACTAGGATCACAAGTGACCCTAAGCTAGCTTTGAGTCTGACATATCATAAGCATATTGAAAATAATTAAGTAAATCGTGAACTATGTGGAAGCTAAATCAATAAATATCTGGTGTGGGGATAAACTCAAATAGTCTGAATGTAAATATGAAACCATAATAGTTTAGTGATAACTAAAACAACTACTCAACAACTCAAGCTGGATCTACTTCTATTTCAGAAAAGCCTCTAACTAAATTTAGTTGTTGGGACATGCCCCTAACTAACTCTAGAAAGACTAAAACTAAATACAGTGAATAAATGAAAGCATTTGTTGTACTTGAAATATGAGGACTCGCCACTGAAGTTGTTGAATGTAGATCGAGAATCGATCTATGTGTGATCTAGATGCTGAGTACATGAACCTACATCTTGAAATGATGTAGCGCAAAATATGTGTTAACACTTGGAATGTACTGAACATGCATGATATAAATACTAAAGCAAATAAAGTATATAGGTTGAACTATACATAACTGAGCAATAGTATAATCTGAACAACGATATAGATATGTACTAAAGTATATATGAAAAGAACTAACTTAATGCAATGACCAAGTACTAATCACGAAGGTACATGTTGAACTGAATACTGAACTATATATACTCAAAGCCTGGTCAATGAACTAAGAGTCTAATTGTGGAAGCTACTTTAACCGACATAAATCACGTCATCTTAATATTGAGTCTGATGTATACGTCTCATCGAGAGGACCCAATATACCTTATTAGGGGTATAAAGGCTTGATTGTGGCGTGATCACTAAATTTTATACCTAACTGAGGGGACATATAAACCTACACGTGCATGTAGTTTTAGGACTTTGAGGGTACGCTGAACCTTTGTCCAACTCGACGCTAATTCTACTCCCATCTGAATATTCATGAAGATAAAATACACTAAATACTGAATAGCTCAAAAAATTGACATACTAACTGAGAATGCAACATTTATATATTGAGAATATAACATCTGAAATCTTAAGCATGAATTTCTATTTGACTGGACTAAAAAGTATAATTCATGAACTAGGATAAATTCGTACAAGCTAGGATTCTAAGTGATATGCATGGAATTATACTAAATTATCAAGAAACAAGTTTATTTAAATCAAAGGAACCATAATCACAATAAGTCTTAAAAATTTAGAAACCCTATATCTTAACAGTTTTCGTAATTTTTCCATCTGGGCGCCTATTCATTCTTTTTTGGGGTGTATAAAGCCACTGAGCGATTCAGGCATCTATCTTATTGTATTGACGCAATTGGAAGATCAGGATTTCTCCCTGCCGCTCAAGCGGGATCAGATCGGGCTTTAGCGAGAACAGCTGTTTTTTTTTTATTATTATTTTTTTTATGAGAATTTGAAGAACTAATTGAATTTTAGGGACCTGATGGTGAAAGGAATCAACTAGTGAATCTCACATGTTTGATGACGAAATCTATGGAGAAATCCTTTAGATTTCGGGCTTGATCTTCAAAGAACACTTATGCTTACGCTTATTCTTCTATTCGTTCTTACTTGAATGAATTTTGGAAAATGAGGGTTTTGGATATGTCTGACTAGATTATTAGGCTTAGACTAAGTCAAATGACATATTTTACGCACTAAACGACGTAGTTTAAGTGCCCGAATACATAGGAAAAAGGACAAAAATGACCTTAACTTAAACTTCAGAAGTGTCACACACTAGGGGAATGACAGACGTCGTTTGAACCACTGCTCATCAACTGGATTGTGGATCGTGGCCTTCCCGATAGGGCTTTACTAAAATGAGATTAACAATTTACTCCGAGTTTGTATTTTAGCAGACTTGTTGCGTTGGAAAGAGGATTCATCTATCTTTAGCTTGACATGTCATAGGATACCTAATTCATTTTGTGTTAAAAGATATGATAGTTTGAAGTTGACCCAAATGTCATTTTCCTCTAACTAGATGTTGACCCTTACCTACCGCCAAACCTACGGTTCGTAGGTCCTACTACGGACCGTACTGGTCGGCCATGGGTGGGATCAGAGATCCCAAAGTTTGGAACCCAATGATGGGACCCCACCTATGTCAGTGGTCTGATACACGGTTCGCCGCTGGCTTCCATTATTTCTGATACCAAATCTTGAAAAAAGTTGTATTTTTTCATCTTCATTAATCGGAGGTGTTTAATATATTTTTTGATTTTTGTATAGTTCTTAATTCTACTTATTTTTTTTTAATTTGTTGACATAATTATTTCAAATAAATTTACTAGTAGAAAAAATTATTTAGCCAATTAAATATTATGTAATTTAGTATATGAATATAAAAATGAAACTAATGAGTTCTAAGGTTTGTAGGGAATTTTCACAATCCAAAAATGGATGTGATGACACTTATCTTATCCCAACAATACAAGCCATCTTAAAATACGAATAATACAATAAATGTGGAAGTAAAGCGAGAATACAAAATATAATACTGTAAAGGAAAAATGATAAATATACATATGAACTATCTTAAATGGTGTGCAGATACTCTTCGTCGTACTTTTGGGATATTGGTACCCATATCATCCAAAAGCTAGAGAATATATGTTCTTCTCTCTAACGGAAGACTAAATAGGAACATGTGACACAATCTGATCCGTCGATCCGATTTCAATAAATGTCAGGCTGGTGGATAAGATTATGACACGTGTGTCTGTTAGTATAAATCGTATATATGCTCTAGTTTTTGGACGATAGGGGCATCAATGTCCCAAAAGTATGGCGGAGGGTATCTACATATCATTTACGATAGTTCAGAGGTATATTTATGCTAAAACCCTACTATAAAATATGCAAAAAATCATATTTAACTTAAATATACCCCCAGTATCTAGTTTTCACGTGTATAAGTCTCTAATGTATTACAATAGATATGAAATAAGTAAATAAGTATCAAACGATGTTGTCTCTGAAGTAGAGCAATATCATAAATGAGAGTGAAAAGGTCTGCTGAGATGATAATCAGCTACCTCACAAATTTCCATTGGAAGCCTCGGGAAATAAGATAAAGAGAGAGTATCTTAAATATCCATGTTGGTAGCCTACATAAATGTAGAAGAAAGGAGTGAGTACCAAACTATACGGTACTCAGCAAGCAAACGTCTAAACACAAGTTAAGAATATATAGTACGGGTACTCCTACCACCCCAACCAAACCTCCACAGTTACAACCTGCATAAATTCAACTCAGCCTAACAATTCACAATTTCATAGCACACAACTCATTACAACAATCTAACAATTACCGATCAATAACACATGATCAAGTCCATCAATAAAAAGTTCCATTGAAAGACACTCACAAGCTCACTAATGATAAAGATATGCAATGCAATGAAATGCAATGTCAACTATAATGATGCATATATGACCTAGTGATATACACCTATTGTTTCTCGGTCTGGGTATCATGGGGGGGACATATTTGTCCATGGATTCTCCATGGCATGCGTTAGGACCTCGATAACTATATCCATCGGTCGTGCGACATGTCGCTCAGTAATAGAATCTATTGCAGCGTGCGACACACCCCTCAAATCATAACAACTGTCATGGAGCGCGACACGTCCCTTGAAATTGTATGTCCTCTTTAATTTCTTATTCTTCCTCAATTCACATAACATTTGTTACAATCATGTCTCAGAACCAATGCAAATGGCATATTCACAAAATTAATGAAGACCCATTTTCATAACATCACAATTGTGATAGAACATCAACAATGAATCAATAAACGTTATTATCATTCTTAACACATCACATACCAATAATTAATCATATTGAATTTTACTACCCTATTTTCATCATCAGAATTATTCAATATGGACAAATCAACCCATCACCAAGTCTCATTACTCTCCAACACATACCACAAGAAAATATATGATTCTATACACTTAACAAGGATCGAGAAATCCATTTGCCTCAACCTTCAATTACTCTAGTACTTGAGTCTTCCCTTTTCGTTGTACTTACAAATCAATGCAATCTGGATGATGTGCTCCTCTGTGATGGTGCATGTAAGTTTTCTATGACCTTTTCCTTTTCTTTTCCTGTAAAAGTAATTATAAGATGCTAACTCACATTATTTTATTTTCACACAAATAGGATATTAAATAAATTATGGACTTCACCCATTAATCACTAAATAAATAAATTAATTTTTTTAAAAAATAATCTAGCTATAGAATAGTTAAATTCCCTAATCAACTTCGATTGATTAATCAGAAATCATTGTGGGCAATTATCCGGGGGGGGGGGGGGGGGAAATGGGAAATTTTTGAAAATTTTT
>NC_028639.1:11222386-11236367 GCF_001406875.1 Solanum pennellii
GGGGCGGGTAAATGGTAAATTTATGAAAATTTTTAAAATTGAACTTTCGGTCATATTATCCATCACTAGAAACAATGTTCGTCCTAGGAGGAGGAGGAGATCATAAAGAAGAAGAAGAAGAAGAAGATCATTAGACTTTCGATTTGAAACTTTACGTTGAATTTGAAATATGAATTCAAGGATTATGATTAGGATATAGGATCTTTCAATGCTTAAATGAAGTTTAGATAGTTGATAATAAGAAACGAGCAAAGACACAAACTGAACTAGTTCATCGCGGAAGATAAATTAAATTTTTGGTAACGAAAATAAATTTTGAGACAATAAACTCTGTATCCCTCCGGAACGCGGAGAGGGGGTTACTTTTCTAGGGAGTGAATTTTTAAAACACCTCCGTGATGCGGAGCTGGGAACATAGTCTGGCTTGATTTTTCTTTCTCTCCCAAACTCGACTGAACTCATAACCAAAGTAGTCGCATCGACCATATTCACGAAAAGTCACAAACGCAAAACAAGTTCAGTAAAACCCATATAAAAATATATTAAGGGACTCAACTCGTTTGCAACTCAAACCTCAAGAACTCCAATACCATCATTGATAGCTAAGACTCAAGAACATTTCAAGAAATCAATAACTTAATTTCAGAAACAAATTCAGGGATAGAATTAAATATGATTGGCTTGAGGGTGAACAAACGTTATACTATGAAAGGTTACATACCTGAAAGAACCATTTTCTTGAAGAAACTTGATGGAAAATCTTGGAAAATGAACCCTAGCCTTATCGTTCTTGAATTTCTTGATCGTAGAATCTTAGGAGTGAATGAGAGAGTTTGATTTATGAAAAACTAATTTTTCTACACGTTTAGGATAATTTTGATGACCTCCTAAGGGGTTTTAGGTCTAAAGTACCCCCAAAGAAATAAACAAAATGAGTTGAGAGTCGGAATATTTTTTCATCACGTAGTGAGGCCCGTATTGGCTCCGTAATGCGGAGCCATCATGAAGCTGCTACCGTGTTTGAGCGTCGTTAGTAAATCAGTCATAAATTTTTAGTTAGATTTTGAAATTTAGCAAACTTGGAGACACTGGAAATATGACTCGAAGACCTTTAATTTGATAGGTCATGGGCTCTTATTTCTTTATGTGTTAAAAGATATGGGTTTTTAAAGTTGACTTAAAACTTAAAAAAATACGAAGGACTTGAATTAATTCTCTCTAATTCTTCTTAGAACTCAAGGTGCTAAATCTAGTTACCTTACAACTTAAGAAAATTTAGATGTCTCGATAAAATCTTACTCACAATGAAGAATGGTTCGAGTTTTAGCTTAAAATATTTTGGGGTATTATAGTTGAAGATGCTACAATACCTTTGGAATTACTTACACGTTAGAAAACACTCGCATCTAGAATTCTTCACAATTTTATGGTGTAATTAGAAAAAAAAAACAATACCAAAATTTTTGGATGTTATAAGAAACATCAGAGATGAGCTTTAACTAGATTTAAATTTTAATAAAATAAAAGAGCATAATAAAAT
Organism: Solanum pennellii; assembly: GCF_001406875.1. Classification (NCBI taxonomy): domain Eukaryota; kingdom Viridiplantae; phylum Streptophyta; class Magnoliopsida; order Solanales; family Solanaceae; genus Solanum; species Solanum pennellii. Next base: position 11,223,927 of record NC_028639.1, read on the forward strand.
CACATTTCACTAAACTTTTTTAGATGTATTTGTAACTTTAACGAATTATTCTTTTATAATATTAATGAAACCATATACTTATATAAGGGTCTTATGAAAATATATTATCTTATTGAATTGATTGATTTTTTTCCACTGACCAAAGTTGGGACCAGAAATAATTATCTTAAAGAGATTATTCATTAACCGAATATTAATTTAGTGAGGTTCTTATCGTAAGTTGTTGTATATAGTTCGTCTCGGTCGATCTTCAGAAAATTATTCGCATATCTACACGATAGGTTACCGATATGAATTAATTTCTCCATTTTAATTTGTTGTGTGATTTTCACTTGACATCCAGTTTTAAAAAGTATTTTCTAAAAAAATATTTTACTCTTTGAAGACATTTGAACATACGATGTAAAACATTATTTTAAATTAGGATTTGAACATGTAATGTGAGATCATAATTTCAAATTTCAGATCCTCTAAAAAGCTGGATTTGAAATTTCAAATCATGCTTTAATACTTTTTAGAATGTAAAATTTGATCCATAACAAAATATATTATATAAAAGTTGGTTATCATAGATATATATTTATAAAATGACCGTTGATATATGCAATTTATTAGTATAATAACATCTTACCCTATTATGATATCTAATTAATAAATTATACTTACTTCATGTGGGAACTTAAATAAGAATTAGAGTAATTTTGATGAAACAAAGAATAAGGTGATAAGAATTAAATGTTATTTATTTATATTTCAGCTTAAAAATGTCTTTATCGTTAATATTTTAAATAAAAAGTATCATTAAACTATGCGAAAGTAATAAAAATTATCATTAACACAACTTCATATTTTTGTTATTTTTGACCCTTTTTTTTTATATTTATGAGAAGAAAGATACTCCCTCCGATTAAAAAAGAGATGATCCTATTTCCTTTTTAGTCTAGTTAAAAAAGAATGGTCCCTTTTCTTTTTTTTGAAAACTCTTTAACTTTAACTTTTCATGACATGTTTAACACCACAAGATTAAAGGTCATTTTGGTACATTCGACATAACTTTAATTTTAACCACAAGATTAAAAAATTTTTTTTTGCTTAAGTCATCTACGACCCTTTAAAGTTGTCCGCAAAATTAATTTAGACACCTTAACTAATACCTGTACCTATTGAATAGTTCTATCCTTCCGAATTCAAACCATATAAACATTTTTTGCCTACATGGCAAAATGTTTGTGATTCACTTCATATAGGCGCGTGAGAGTATTTTATGAGGGTTTTGTGGAAACGAATACTCTTTCTTCTTCCTCACCTCTTTTCTATCCGTTCTTCATCACACCAGTTTGCCACCGCCGGCGGCCGTAGATGCTTAGTCTTTCTTTTTTTTTTCCCTCTGAACATTGTCATTCTTTTATCTCCATCGTTGCTCCTATTAAATGATGCCTTATTGTCCTTCATATTACCTGCCCATGGGCCATGGCTATGGCTGCCATTATAACCATCATTTTCATCATTTTAATTTGTAAAGGATTTGAAGTTTGAAATTTGTTTCTTTAGATTAATATATATTCTATGTAAATGTAAGGCGTTCTTCTATTAAAAAAATTGTTATAAATCGGACAAAATAATTATATAACTCCATTTTTCTAACAATATCGATAAGAACTTATTAATTTTCCGACTGAATTCGTCTTTCTTGTATCAAAATGGAACGAAGAAGAAAGTTACAAATTCTTTTGATTATTTAAGAGATTGACGAGAAATAACGTGTAAGAAAACTTGACAGATAATTCCTTCATAAGCCATCAAAAATAGCCATAAAATTTTCAAGCCTTCTGTTTTTTCTTTTGATTTTCTATTGCATACGTACCAAAAATTTTTAAAGCAATATAACATGGTGGATTGCCGTGTTGTTGATTGTACCACCGAGAAAAAGCTAAGTCTTATTTTGGGTTTGGATGAAATAGCAGGGGTGGGGTTACAACCTTTTTCTTTTATTTTATTTTGCTACTTAAAAATAAATCTTTTGTATTTATATTATAATACTTTTTAAATAATTTTTTTAGACTAAAAATAACATATGTCGTTATTTAATTAGTTGAAATGTCATGTCATTGTGTGTGTATTTTACACTCTATATTTTTAGTTTATTGATAAAAAAATGTTTAAATGATTTAAATCTTAAAGGATAGAAGTGTTCAATAAATACATGTTTAATTCAGGTGTCTAACATTTTAAGAGGTTGTAGATAACTTAAGTATTTTTTTTTCTTAAACTTTATTCTAAGTCAAATTAGATCTCAAATCTTTTTTTGAAGTGGAGGGAGTTTCTTTTTTATATTTATGAGAAGAATGGTAACTCAAAAAAATGAAATTTTATATACAAACGGAATTCCAACTTAAAATTAATATCAATGATTTTCATATGAACAAATTAGAGTACTGTTGAAGGAGAAGTTAGTGTCATTGTTGAGAAGAAAGCAAAGAGAGAGGCAGAAATGGCGGGTTTGTTGGCATGGGCAGCAGATGTAGTAGGAGGTTCACACAGCAATGATGAAGATGATAACAACCCCAATTCAATCCCTTTAGTCTTTACTCCACAACAACAATCGTACCTTCTTGATTTGGATCGAAAGGCTCCTTCTCTTACTCGAACCATTCAAGATCTACGGCTTAGACTCCCTCCTCCTGACATCTCTGAACGTCTTCCTCATCTTCACGCTCACTCCCTCGCCTCTAATAACGCTCTTGCTCTCCAACTTAATGCTCACTCTGCCACCAAAGAACATGTTTCTCATTTTCTCTTCTTTTAATTACTTTAATTTTAGCTTTCCATCAATTGATGCTTCTGGGGATGGATTAAGATTTCAAGTTCTACAATACCCATTACCCTTTTGTGAATATGTGGTTATCTTGAGCTAATACAAGTTTAGGGGAATTCAAGATTTCAACTTTATGGGTTGGGTATTTATATTTATATCATTGACAAGTGAGGCTAGCTTGAGAGCACCTTCACCGGCAATTAGTAGGTTGTTCACCGTTAATTGGTAGGTTGAGGTTTCAATTCATGCCTAAGGAAGGCTAAGGGTAAATAGGAATACTACTGATCTTCTTGATCTTAAGGAAAATCATTTTACATCATGGCTCAACTTGACGTCACTAAGTACATGATCTTAGATAGGAATCTATGGAGTGTTGTCTTACTTTTCTAAAGTTTAGGCTTTTTGGTGTTGTACTAGCTGTATTATTATAGTTCTTTATTGTGATATCTATCATTGTGGGTTGATTATTGTATTTTGATAATCGCACTATTTTATAGTTCATGGTCTTTTTTTTTTTTTTTTTGTATTACACCTTGTTAGTTGCTATGTTTTTTGCACTATTTTCTTCTTTCTTGTACTCGGATTTGCTGCACTTGAGCCGAGGGTCTTTTTGAAACATCCTCTCTACCTTTACGAGGTAGTGGTAAGGTCTGCGTACACTCTACCTTCACCAAACTTCTTGTGGGATTTCACTGAGAATTTAATGATTATTGACATGGCATATATTTATGCCATGGTTAGAAAATACAAGGTTCAGTTGAACCTGTTGGAACTACATTGCATCCTCCTCTGGATAGGCGTGGTTGCACTTGCATCTATTGCTGAAGGAGTGCAACCCCTTCATGGTTCTTTCACGTTCTGGTTTCCCTACATTGCACCCTTTCTGTCCTTTATCATCCAAATAATATCATACAAAATCAATATCAAGATTTGTTTCTTTGATCAATTAATGATTTATGACAAAAACAAACCCTTCTAAATAAGTGTGTACTGGTAAATGAAGGTCAAGGTCATGTATCAAACCCCAAGTTTAACCTTTCACTGGATTCAGAGAAAAAGGAATTGGGGAAAAGGATAAAACTTGTGACCAAAGGTTGAGTGATTCTTTTCTTTTGCAGTTCTCCCTTTTTGGTAAATGGACGGACTTTGTTCTAACTACTACAAACTTCCTTTGTTATGTAGAGATTATTGTCAGATTACCTAATAAAGTTGTATTCAAGGGATACAATATGTCGACCATAAATTGAACTGCTATGTGAAATTTTGTCTGTTTCTCGGATTTCTTGGTGAGTTAGATAGGTTTAGCTATGAAACTGTAAATGTTGATTATGTTGGGTACACGAGGTTAGCAAAAATAGCTAAATCGTTTAAATTGAAAATCGTTCAACGGTCTGTGGTGCAATGTGTTTATTCTAGATACTTTTTGTGATAAGGAAAAGATGAGGACCAATACATTTTTGGGGGATAAATTATTCTTGATATAAATAGGTGCCATCATTATAGTAATGTCAATATGCATTATTTTCTTGTGCACTAAGATGTGATAAACTAGGATGTTGGCTTGCGTTCTTTGGGAGAGCAAGTTCTGCAAGTCTGTAGAAGGTTTGACATTCTTAATTGCTTTATCACAACGAATAACACATTATAGATCATAGATGACTGAAGAACCCAAACAAACCCAAATCAGAAATATTGGATTTGGTTTATCTTACCAATTGGCTAGTGATAGAGCCTAATACCTTGCTTAATGTATCACACACAACTTTCAAGATGGAAGAGTCCTCTGAAGTTCCTGCATAGGTATCAGAGTTTCTTCTTCTCGTTGCTCCTTCGATTTCCTTATTTGGTGAGCCTGGGGATGTTTTAATACTTAGTAGTGTGAAACTTTTGATTGTTCTCTGGAAATATACACTGCTTAATTATTTCTCTTTCTATGAATTCTAATGTTGTGTACATTATCTATTAATATTTGTGATGAGATTAAGAGATTTTCAATTCTTTGGCTAAAGTAACATTAAGGACTTTGGTGATGGTATTTTTTACATGCACTTGAATATGCATTTAGAGCTTTGAATTTGAAGTACAATATTTGGTCTAACTTGGTGGCAGGCACAATTAAGAGAAATTACTCTGCAAGAAGAAAATGTTTAGTACGAGAAGACTATCTCAGATTATGAGAATAGGATTCAGGAGAAGTCACAGGAAGCTGACCTTCTACGCACCAAGTTGCAGGTTAGTCATATCTCATAACTCATAACTTTCTCGAGAGGATCCTTTTATGATTTACAAAAAAGAATGGGCATCGTTTATCTACTGCTTTGTCATCTGATTGCATGTCCAACTGTTAGAGGCCAGGAGAACATCTCCGACAAGTACTCGCAAAAAATAACTGTTAATGTGAATTTCTTTGTAAAACCAGGAACCATATTTCATGCCATGTTCAAATTTTTAGCACCCTTAGGCCCTAGAATAAACTTCATGCAAAGACTCTCTGTCTCTATATCTCCCCATCCCTCTTGACTAAGAACTGACTACCTTTCCCATTATCTAGTGCAGTCATAAACTAATGTTAGCACTGGATTGCCCAGCAGATGAGCCCTATGTTTAGTTATGTAAGTAATAGAAGAGATTAGTACAAATTCTTTTACTTTTGTACTTGTACGATAAGTTATTTTACAACAACAACATACCTAGTGTAATCCCTCAAATGGTGTTTGGGGAGGTAAGATGTACACAGACCATACCCCTACTGTTTCCAGTAAACCCTCGGCACAGGATAAGTTATGTTAATACCTGAATTAAATGACTCAAGCTATTACTGATTATATTTTCACCTTCAGCCTGTCCACTGATTCCTTTATATGCAGTCAATTTTGTTTCTGGGGCGTTCATTGTTCAACATTTCTGGAACATTATGCAATTTACAGGAAATGGACTTAATGGAAGAAAACATAAAGTCAGAGTTAGAACGAGCACAAGCTGCAGCCCCCAGTGAGTCTGTGAAATATTTGATTAAAAATAATGGTGAGGATCAAGAAGATAAGGAATTTGCACATTCTGCGCTGCTGGGAAAAACAGAGGAGAAGAAGAAGGAACAGGTGTGTAGCTTAGCTTATCTCACTTTTCATCATAATAGCCAATGTAAATTACTTTTCATTCTTTTATCTGCTTCTGCTGATCATTTTTAATTAGATAACTCTGGAAGGAGCTGTTCAAAACCTGGAGGAAAAATGGGCAGAAGTGCAAGATTATGCACTCAAGCAACCTTCCCCAGGTACCTAACTAATAACATATATTAGTAAACATTATTATGGATAATCATCATAAACTCCTACTGTGTGGTCCAGACCATATGATATATTTTGTTGTCTTAAATTTCTTTCCCTTGCTTATTAAGGAACCAGTTTCTCTCACGTTTCTTCTTTTCCATGCCTTAAATGCATTACACCTGATTCAGAATAAATAATGGTAAACTACTTAGAAATTCAGGGGAGTAGATCTGTTAATTACATATTGATATTTTTCATTTTTATATATTGACATTTTATAGCATGGCATGCCTAAAGTCTGATCTTATCATGTTATTTCTTCAGCCTAGCGAGAGAAACTATAGGATAAGCAGCTTCATAGCCAGTAGATCAACTTGCTGCAAAACAGGTGAATGATTTTGAAAATTATTCAGTATTCAGAGGCTGCAGTGCAGCCTTTTGCGCAATGGATTTTGGAAATTGTACTTTTGACACGAAACCCATATATACTCCCTATGTTTCAATTTGTTTGTTTGTATTTGCTTTGACACGAAATTTAATAATGTAAATGAGATATTTTGAATTTTGTGGTCTTAAAAATACGTACACTGTACCAAAATGTCTCTTAATCTTGTGATATTAAATATGTCATTTAGAAAGTTGAAATTAAAGAGTTGCCAAAAAAAGGAAAGAGACATGCTAAAAAGGAAAGTAAGACAAATAAACTGAAATATAGAGGGAGTATATGTGTAGAAAAAATTAATTGAAATACAGAGGGGTATATGTGTAGAAAAAATTAAAATTTCAATTAGTATTAAATTATGAACGCATAATTTCAAAAGTACAATGAGTTTACTTTAGATTGAGCCCATTTATTTAAAATCCTAGTTCCGCTTGTGTTGACATTGTGTTATACTATATCTTTAACCTTTGGGCTCTCTAATTTCTTTTGTTTTTTCATCTACTTTAGGCCCAAGCAGAGAACCTTGTTCATGAAGGTCATCTAAAGGAGATGAAATTAGAGAAATTAAATGGTCTTTGGAGGACGCTCGAAGCAAGCAATGCAGATATGAATGTGACTCGGAATAGGTATCCAAGAAGCAACATTGATAGGGGATGTGTTTCTTCAGATTATATCGTTGATCCTCGTCAAAAGCCTTGCAGACTGGAGAATTTCCACAAGCTTATGTTGCTCAGGTCGGCTTTCGTTGTGTATATTTTAGCACTCCATATTTGTGCAGAGTAGTGTTCCCTTGGTAAATTTTCTTAATCTATTCAGTGTAAAAATCCCTACATACATCCCAAAATACAATGATGTAGATTTTTACTTGACGGTTAAAACATGTATATGGTGTAATTCCAGAGTAGAAATGTTCGAACATACACAATGTCGCTGTCTTCTAAATTGCAAGCACTATTCAGTGAATCAATCCATGTAATTTTCCTTCTCACCACACCCTTGTTTGTCCGAGAGACCAAACGAGTGCCAGTGGAAAAGAACTGGATTGATTTATTCTATGGTGAAGCATCCTGCCTCAATCTCAAGCAAGTTGAAATCAATTATACAAATTCTCACTATAACAGTATTTTTATCAAGCTCATTTCCTTTCAATAAAAGTAATAATAAGGATTACAATTTTTTCTTTAAATTAAAAAAAAAATGTTTGGTTGAACTTAACTCTTAGCTATACTGTTTCATAAACTGAAGTTTTTCTTCATGAGATCTCCTTCCCTCAAACATCAACATATGAAGCAAAAAATCGCTCCAAGAATCAATAGGACCAGGCAAACACCAATGCACACAATCATTATACAAAACAACATTCTCATTTGGCCAATGCCCATATCTACTTGGATGACCATCTGGTCTCAACAACATTGCTTGTGTTGTATCCAATAATCTAAACCTTTTCCCCTTTTTCTTCCCTTCCTTCTCTGCTGCCTTAAATTCTTCAACTTGAATTGTATACAACTCCAAGTTTAACCCCTCTAAAGATGTTTCATTGCTTCTAAATGGCTTTCTCCTCACACAATTACCACCTTTATTCCATTCTCCACCTTCAAAATGAGATGGTGCAAATGTCCTTACAAAAGTTATGCCCTTAAAATTTTCCAACTTGTTCATGCTTCTCAAAACAGTCCTAATAGCTCTCTGGTACCCATAAGTAGATGGGAGGTCTGTAACATTTGGAAGTCCACAATACCTGCAACAATAGGTTAGTTTCACGTATAGTCACTAAACTTTACCAACTATAACAACAAAGTCACAAAACACTAACTAATGTTTAGTGATCATACGTGAAATTAATCGTACCTACAGCCAACTAGTTGGTTGTTCTCATAGTAAACACTGCATCTAGTAAACCAATGGCCACCATTGAAGATGACATAGTCAAATTCTTCAATTCGACTTAACCATTTCTCATCAGCTTCATCTAGATAAAGGTTGAATAGACCAGTTTTTGTTGGACCATCAGCATCTGCTTCTTTCATTTTTACCAAAAATGGTGACCAATATGTTGCAAGGGTAAAGTTGTAATCAACATATTTCCATCTTTTAAAATTTTCATCTGGACTAATAGATTCATCAATTGGATATACTGCCTACACACAAAAAAATAAAAAGAAAACATCAGAATTAAACATGACATGACATATTTCTAGCTTACTAAGAACATGACATTAAATAAGAAAGTAAGGAGAGTGAGAATTAAAGTAGTAGTCTATAGTAGAGTATTTTCTTTCATTCCTCGTGAGGAATGAATTTCTAGTCTGGAGCATCTATTTGTTTTCTTACCGCTATTATTATTTTTATTCTTGCATTATCTTATACTTCAATTTTATTTAAACTATTGTTTTATTTATTTACTCTCTATTATATTTTACTCATTACTTTTTACATATTCTCTCTTCATTTGGATACATTTATGACATTCTATTATTATTATTATTATTTATCACTAGAGGTGTCATTTTAGGCCAATTTATGCCAATCAAATCAAAACAGTAATAAAACATAGACTCCAGTATAAATTTTTGTTATATTATCGGTATTTATAAGTAAATTTAAAAATAATTTATTAATTAATTTTGCATTTTATCCAAGGTCATCATAGTTTTATGAATCTTTTACTACATAAAAGTATTTTATTTAAAAATCACATTATATAGGTGATCCTTGACGATCCCTTCCTTTTAATTTATAATTGATGAAATAAATATAATTTTCTCTACTGAAACGAATATTTTATTTAGAGACACATGAAATAGCACATGTGGTGTTTAGCAGCCTGGACAAGAAAAGGAGAAAAAAAGTATCGAAATCTTATATACGGGGAATCTTGCTTATTCTTTAACTTAATATTTTTAAAATAATAAAATATCTATTTATTTTTAAATAGGGGAAAAGATAAACATCCATATTTTTGGACTTTGGTTATCAATTATTTAATCAACAAATCTGTACAAAAAAGACAGTTATCCTCTGTATTTCTTAATATTATATTACTGAGGGCATAATAATGTTAGCTAGGAACCCACGCTGTCACTTTGGACTCTTTCAGATTTTGTCAAGTGACTCTAATACCTTCAATTCTAATTTAACTTATTAGTTGAGAGGGATTTAAGATTTGAATTATTATAAAATGATTTTTTTTTATGATAGTGATTTAATTTTATAATATCTATCACCCAGTGAAATTCTAAAAAATTATTAGAATTAGTTGAGCAATTGACAATATGCTACATCGTTCGCTGCATGTAGTTTTAATTTTAAATGTAGATATTTGATATAATTTATACAATGATAAAAATAGAATAAAAAATTCATTCTGTTAATATTGGGATTTTTCTAAAGAATATATAAACCAAAAAAAAAAAAGAAAGGAAAAAGTACCCTTAAACGAATTTCTAGAAAAAGAAAGATGAAAATAACAAGACAAGCATAGAATTTAAACTCTCGAATTTACTTGCAGAGGACACCTAATAATTGTTCGAATAATATATAAGTATGATTTTTAATTAGGGATTAATTATGATATTTAATTTTAGATGTGCATATAATGATGGCGTCTGAAATTTTATCAAGGGTGTCCAAGAAAAATAATATGTGATTGTCAAAATAAAATAAAAATATTGTGATATTTGGGGTTGTAACTTGAAACTCCTTCATTCAAATGGACACTCATTACAGCTACGTTAGAGGCATAGCTTTTGTCCACGTGTTCAACTTTAAATATATATCCTTTAAATGTAGAATTTGACATATACATGCAACGTAACTTTCAGAAGACACCCTTGGGCGACTGTGGCTATGCCACTGTGTGCACAAATAGAAACTTAAACTTGTCTAAAATTGAATAAATAGACATATTCATTCTACATGATACCCTATATAACAGTTTTGTGTCTTAGTGACAACCTACGTCTATTATGTCATAAATGATACGTGTGTTTACTTGTTTAATTATATAAAAATTTAAGTGTCTACTTGTGCACACTTAAAGTTGGAGTGCATAGTTGTTCGCCGAAGCCAAATTAATGGTTGGGTGTGTATATATTTATGAGAAAAAGATTAATGATTTTGTTCTACTATCGACCAAAAATCTAAATTATGATTTAAATTATTAATTTAAACAAAGATAAATGATTTGAAGTTTGTGTGTAATAATGGTATTGCTAGAGATAATTCTAATCAACGAATTGAGATTATCGAAATTGCATAACCAAAAACCTCCTAAATAAACTATTTTGAGAATAAGGACATGTTAATTTCGTTTTCACAAGGAAACTAAAAACTAAAAAACAGTTGAAGCTTCAAGTTCAAAACTTTGTTAATTCCGTATTCACAAGGAAACTAAAAAACTAAAAAACAGTTGAAACTTCAAGTTCAAAACTTTGTTAATTTCGTATTCACAAGGAAACTAAAAACTAAAAAACAGTTGAAGCTTCAAGTCCAAAACTTTGTTAATTTCGTATTCACAAGGAAATCAAAAACTAAAAAATAATTGAAGCTTCAAATCCAAAATTTTATTAATTTCATATTCACAAGAAAACAAAAAATTAAAAAATAGTTGAAGCTTCAAGTCCAAAACTTGTTGGTGCATTCAACAGAATGTTACCTAAACTTTGAAATACATCTACTTTTGTTAGACCAAACCCAGCCTATTCAATAATACAGTACAACATGTGTGCACGCAACCCAAGGTAAGCATAAAAAGTTAAATTTACATCCAATTTTCTAATCCAAAATCCATTGGTGGTAATAATAAAAATTTAGGTAGAAATAAAATTTCATACTTAAAACAATAAAATTTATGTCAATGTTATTTAGGGGCAGACTTACACATTTCATAATTTCATGTTTTCTTTAGGTATAGTTAATAGTAAATATGCACATATTGTATAAAATATTTTAAATCAGATATAGAGAACGTACATAAAAGTTCTTTACATTACCAGTATAATTTATTAACTTTTATTGATTTATTATTATTTTATCAAATTATTAATTATTATTTATTTTACATCTTTTACATTGTACTTAGACTCGTATAAAACTAAAAGAAAGAAGTATGAAGAGGAAAATAGGTACCCGGGACAAGAGACATATTAAAGATTGCATTTGGTTTCTTCCAACGGAATCTCCAACAAATGCTAATGACTTGTTTCTCATCATATCCAAGAATTGAAATGGGTTGAAAATTGGCAACTCACATCCCTTAGGCTTCCATCTATTAATAATATATAAAATCGAATTCATAAATTTTTGCAAGAGAATACATTAAAATTGCTTATCGAATTTCCAACATACCTCCATTTTAAAAAATCGGTATCAGGCCTTCCATATTTCATGCAATTTTGGTGTTCGTGGATCGCCCAACAAGTGGTGTTTGTATAATATGGTCCATCAGGATTTGGAATCCACTCTCCGATCGAAATATCACATGCTTCATCATCCATAATCTTTATCTCCATATCTTCAATATGATATGTGGATGATTTTTCTGACTCATGATTTGATAAATTTGTAGCATTATACCACTTAGAAGTATAGTGAAGAGGGATAATTCCTAGAATAATTAATGTTAAAGCGAGAAGTATGAATACTTTTGGAGTTCTTTGAGATGCATTATTGGACAACTTTTTCCCACAAGGGAACTCCATTTGCTTGGAGCTAGATTGAAAGTGAAACCAAAGATGGGAGTTGAAGCATAAGAAGTTAAGCTTATAAAAAATAAGTCATGGAAAATGGCATCAAGAAAAAACAAAGGACTAGTTGGCACTTACATGTGACACAAGCAACGTGATAGTAGTATACTACTAATTATAAGATTTTAGTTGATCTAGCTTAATTTTGTGTCTCGATATATATATATA
>NC_028639.1:11237334-11237901 GCF_001406875.1 Solanum pennellii
ATAGTTACAAGTTTAACTTTATATATCATGTATTAAATCTAACAATGCATATACCTTAAATTCAATTTTAATTCACAACTCTTACATGGTAAGCCAAAAAATAACATAACAACTTGGCATGTCTTGTTAAATTACATGAAAGTTCTTTAAAATAATGCCAATGTACATCTAGATGGCATAAATCCTTTACTTGTGCAAACACTTATTCTCCTTGGGTACCACCTTTTGGATCCCATTATTAAAAGTTAAAAGGGTGAGATAGGGCCCAACTTGCTTGCTCTATCTAGATGGATTATTGAGGAGTACAGTAATCAAACTATTGCAAGTGAAAAAATCTTTGGTGAATAGTAATTCAATCATATATGTAATAAATTATCACTTTATCAATTTTTAACTTATAGATTGCTCCTCATCTCTTGCTGGACTAGACAATAGTAACATGCCAAGTCTACATTATATTAAGATTAATTACTGATTTTTAGTATCTTTTGGATCCAAAAAAACTATTATTCTTCAATGAATATATATATATATATATATATATATATATATATATATATATATATA
>NC_028639.1:11238783-11244609 GCF_001406875.1 Solanum pennellii
TATATATATATATATATATATATATATATATATATATATATATATACCAAACGACCGGAGTAAGTTTATATTTTATTTTCATATATTATCAATATATCATTTGTGTCAATGATTTTATGATTTTGTATGGAAGTTTTGTCTCAAATTCTTTTTAGAGTGGAAGTACAAGTTACAAACACTTTTGACATAAATGAAATATTTCATAATAAGTTATAATTAACGGATTGTTTCAGAAGTTATATACCTAAAATTTTGAAAATATTGCATAAATATTCACATATAATTTGTTACTGAAAGGATACTGAAGTGGTTAACTTAAAGAAACAAGTGATAAATATTGTTCCAATTTGTGATCGAGTAGTAAGATGTGATAACTAGGTAAAACACCACTTTACATGGTGGTGAACTATCTCAATAAGCTTATTCATGATCATCCAATTTTGTTTTCAAGCTAGTAGACTGAATTGTCAAACCTTGCTATCAAAGCCCAAAAACACTTGAAGAGTGGAGACTTGACCTTCAACCCTAACTTGAGACTTCTTCTTCAAACTTCTACAGAAATATTTGGAGAGGAAGAACTTTCGTCTTCTTTTCGATTTTAGGAGAATAACTTGAATGAACTAATTTGAGGGTTAAAACCACTTATATAGGATTTTTAGACATAGGAAAAATGACGTAGTATAGGGATAAAATAATTAGGAAAAGATCCAACTGCCCTTAAAAATGACTGCTGACCCATAGACCTTTACCGAGGGACTGTGATCCAACCGATAGTCAGTCGTTTGTGGTCAGAAAATCCTATTTTGGGGTCATGGACCCTCAACCATGGATAATTGTTTGACTAACGGTCCGTTGGTTAGGCCGTGGTGTCATGTCTTCTGAACATACTGAGTGCCCAATCCATGGATCACACCTTCGGTCCGTGGTCCCATCTACGGGCCGTGGTTGGCCTTTGTCGATGGCACTTGGAAACTGTGAAATCTTATTATGTTGTTGGTTCTCAAATCTGAGGTGTTACATTATCTCTCCCTTGAGATTATTTGTTCTCAAATATCACAAAATGATACAGACTTAAATAGTAACCCATCATGCATGTAATTTTATATAGATGCACACAATTGAGGAACTTCAACTCCAAGCTAGACCTATTCAAAGCATCATAAGGAAAATAGGAACTAGATCTAACAGTCCAATATGCATGCATGCACTTACTAGATTACTCATATCCGAGGAAGAACTATCATCTCCAATGCACAACAACATGAGAAAATCAATCATCTTAACTCATTTTCTTTCAGATGTCTGTTTTTCATGAATATGCATAAGATAAGGAAATCATGGGATTATCTAAAACACATGACACCAAAATAAAGAGTAGACCACGAGGAACTCATTACCTCAAGCTAGGTAGGAGTAGAAGGAAAAAAGATGAGGATATCGAAATATCATATCAGCCTCGACCTCCCAAGTAGCACCCTCAACTAATTGATTCCTCCACAACACTTTCACGGAAGTAACTAGTTTATTTCTCAACTTCTTAACTTGTCAATTTAAAATCTCAACAGAATTTCATAAGAAAGATTTTCTTCAACTCCCAAACCTTCTAAGGGAACTATAGATGTCGGATCTCCAACACACTTTTTCAACATATAGACATGGAAAACTGGATGCACCGATGTTAAATTATTAGGCAAATCAAGCTCATAAGCAACTTTACCAACATGTCTCAAAATCTGATATGGGCCTAAATAACATGGACTAAGCTTTCCTTTCTTACCAAAACTCATTACACCCTTCATGAGTGAGTTTTAAGTAAACCCATTCCTGAATATCAAACTCAAGATCTCTTCTTGTAACGTCAAGGTAGGATTTCTATCGAATTTGGGTTGTTCTTAACCTTTTCCTAATAAGTCGAACTGTCTATATAGCATCATGAACTTACTTGGGTCCTATCGATGAAACTTCACCCACCTCAAACCAAATTATAAGAGATCTACACCTTCTACCATAGAGAGCCTGAAACAGACCCATACCAATAGTTGAATGACAACTATTTTTGTAACCAAACTCAATCGATGACAAATGGTCATCATCCCAATTACCTTCAAAATCAATGAAACATACTCTCATCATATCTCTTAAAGTTTGGATAATACTCTCCACTTGCCCTTCGGCTTGAGGATGAAAAACCATGCAAAGCTTAACACGAGTATCAAGACCATTTTGGAAAGATTTCCAATACTGAGAAGTAATTTGAGATAACTCGATTAAAGATAATGGACAAGGGATATCACACCCCGAGGTTTCTCCCTAGACGTAAATATGGGACCTAGGATCATAAGTGACTCCAAGCTAACATATCAGAAGTATACTATAAGAATACTGAAACATTATACTATCTAGAAGCTTAAAACCATGATTAACTGAATGTGGGGAATACCCAATACTAATCTGAATATATAAAAGAATATGAGTTTAATAACAAAAAGAAGATCAAACTCAAACTAAAGTTGAACCTAGTACTATGTCTGAAAAACCTCTAAATGACTAAAGTTGTTGGGACATGCCCCAACTAACTCTAGAAAAATTGAAAACTAAATAAAAAGACTAAAGTGTAATACATGTCTATTGTCCTCGAAGTATGAGGACTCACCACTGAAGCTAATTAAATGTAGATCGAAGACCGATCTATGCGTGATCTAGATGCTGAGTACCTGAAACAACATCATGATGGATGTAAGAAGACTGTGCGTTAGTACTTGGAATATACTGAGCATGCAAGATACAAAGTATAGCTGAATAAAATATATAACCGAACAAAGCATACTGAGCAATATCATAATCTGAACGTAATGTAATTGCTAGAATATACTGAAGGATGAACTAAATGCAATAACCAAGTACTAATTCTGAACATAACATAATAAGACTGAATTTTGAAATATAACTCAAAAGATGGTCAAATGCACTAAGGTCTGGTTGTGGGAGCTATAATGACTGACATAAAATCACGTGAGCTAAACGGACTCCCATCGAGAGGACCGAATATGCTTTGCGAAGTTTATAAATGCATGACTGGAGTGATCTCTAAATTTGATGCCCAACAGAGGAGACTTATAAACCTACGGGGGCGCGTAGTTATGGGACTATGATGGTATTCTAACCCTCGTTCAACTAGCTTGTATGCCTACTCCCAACTAGAATATGTATAAACAAGATAACTGAATTGATAGATATCTCAATGTTCTGACATGCAAATCGAAGAATGCAGCATTTATCAACTGATAATGTGAAATTCAAAATTGGAGCATGTATATCTAATTAAATTGATCTAGCAAGTGTAATTCATCAACTAAGAGAATCTACACACCTAGGTTCTAAGTTTCATGCAAAGAACTAAGCAACGATGTCACTAAAATATGATAATCTGGTTAGGAGTACTATAACATCTACTTCACAACAATTATCCAAGGTTTGAGAAACCCTAGGTCTAAACATGATATAGAGAATCAATAATATGACTAAATTCATGGACATAGTGGATAAAAGGAACCCACTAGTGAAATTCCACAACCCTGGTAACAAAATTCACAGAGAATTCCTTTGGATTTTGAGGATGAAACATGAAGAACACTGTTGCTTGTTCTTGAAAGAAATGGTGCCTCTTTATCCTCTTTTTTTTCTAATTTTGATGATATTTAGAGAATCATGGTGTTGAGTTTGTCTAATAAAGTTATTAGTCTTAAACGGAGTAAAATGACATAGTTTAGGCATAAGACAACAAAGTTTAAGTGCCAACGTATAGGAAAAATACCTAAATGACCTTAACTTAAAATATGTCGAATGCCACCCACGGAAGGACCTACCAACTGTAGATAGGGGTCTTCGGTCTAGTGTACCTGACATAGCTTCACTAAACAGGTATAACTTTTTACTCAAAGATGGGATTTTAGAAAACACAGTTGAATTGTAAAAATGATTCAATTATATATCATTTGTTAGGTCATGTGCTACCTAATTCCTTTTCTTCTAAGGGTTATGACCATTTGAAGTTGACCTAACAACAATTTCTCTCTAACTGGTTGTTGACCCTCACCTACGGTCAGACGTACGATCTATATGTACAATCATGGACCGTACTGGTCGACTGTGGGTGGTAAAAGACCATAAATATTAGGTGCTCAAAGACAGATCACACTTACGAACCGTGTTACAGACCACAAAATGTCGATGGTTTCTATGGTTCTTTCACCAAGTCTTGAAAACTACAATATTTTTCTATATTCTGAAATACAAGGTGTTAAAGGGGCACTCCATGCAACCTTACCATTTCCCTCAAATACAACTTAGCATAATCTTCCATCACATAAGAAACTTTGAATGGAATAAAATGAGCCAATTTTGTTATTCGGTCTACTATATTCGTGCTTACTATCTCCTCCATCGTTGTTATGTAAGAGGAAAAGAGCGAAAAGCTTACTTTTAGGTAGTGGCCTAAGCGCTAAGAAGTGAACATCATGCTACTCAGACTATATGCTTAACACATGCAAGTCGAACCTTGGTTTTCGGAGTTCGAAAGAGAAGGGGAAGAAGCGGGGTAGAGGAATTGGTCAACTCATCAGGCTCATGACCTGAAGATTGCAGGTTCGAATCCTGTCCCCGCCTAATCAGTGGAACATTGTTCACCGGGATAGAAGGCCGGTCCCAACCCGTCTACAAAATGGGGCTAGTGTTCAGTCTTGGTTGGTTCCACCTCTTTGCAAGGTGATGACACAAGTAGCTGTGGAGCACAGATGACCATTTCTGTCACTATTGAATTCCAACTTAGAGCTCCTTTCCTGACCCATACCTCAGACCTAAGATCGAGCACCAGAGCTGCTCATAACAACGTACCAAAAAAAAGAATGCGAGAAGTTCATATTCTCCAGATTCTACTATAAACCAGGTAGTGAGGATGAAAAAAAACATAAGCTACCTCGTTCCTGCTCCCGTCTTTCCCGCTTCCATCTTCGGTGGATGCGCCCCTTCACTTAAAGGCGGCCAAACCAACCCACTGAGCCAACCTTTTAGATTGAATAAAGTTACTAAGCTAGTCACCTCACCTCTCTTTCTTACCCGCCCTTATTAGTAGTAGGCAACCTTTTTTTCTCGCCTTTCTTCCAGCTTTTTCCAGATAAAGGTCTAATAGAGTTGCGCTTTCTTAGTACATTGCCTTTCATTACCAATCTGTCGTTTTACAGCACGAAGTTACCTGATGTTCGCTATTACTAATAAGGGCGGAGAGATGTTAACCTTTCGCTATTAGCAAGCACTCCCCTAGTTTTGACCTAATGAGCTTTCTTTATGAGTTTAAAGAGCATTTATCAAAGCTAAGCCCAGTTAATCCTACTATCTTCAGGAGCTAAGCCTGGCCTCTTACAAGTCTCAATTGTGGCAGAAAAAAGACGGATTCTTAACCCGATGGGGGATCTTGCTACATAGCTTCATATATAATCAGCTGATATACTGATGCAGGAAAATTCTTCTAAAGAAGACGTGTTGAGCTTTCTTTCCTTCGCTAACCCCCATAGTTGAATAAGAAAGTTCCGTGTCCAGTTCAGGGGAAGGACAAAGGAAAGATTCAGCGAAGGATAAGGTGGAATGAGATCCTCCGGTTTAGCTCCTTTAGTTAAGGCGCCCAACAATTGAGTTTCGTAGCTTAGTTAAGCATCCGCGAGAGGTCTTGTGGTGCATCCATCTAGAACAGCCCTCAAAACGATCCAAAACAAGAATGATTACGTTCAAGCAGAGATCTCACCAGCGGTAGAGGCGGGGAAGACCTATACT